>NC_142943.1:40096416-40101416 GCF_046866305.1 Octopus bimaculoides | reverse complement strand
AAAATTTATTATATATAAAGGTTGACTGTAGCTTCAAATTTAGCCTCTCGAAACGCATTCAAACAGAAATTTACGCACACACACGTAAGCACTCATTTATAAGTCAGTTTTGGTATAAATTTACTTCATCCTGTATTAATATATTCGCGTGTGTGTGTGTAATGTAAGTGTGCTTCTATTATTTCATTTGTAAAAATGCTGTATTTTCTTTCAGGCGTTCCTTGACGTGCGCAAGCTTTATTAACCGACACTATTCACTCGTTTTATCCATAAAACTGTTTATATTGACGACAGTGTGTGAAACGCTGTGGATTCCTCATTCTTCCTACTCAACTCAATTTAAAAAGCGTAAAAATAGATTCTGCTATCTTACAGCGATTACCTTAATTCATCATTTAATGTCCACATTTCATATTATTGTTATCGAAGGTAAAAACAACAGCTATGAAAGTGGAATAATTAAATTACATAATCTAAAAGAGAAATTGTCAGATGGAAATATAAATAGCTCGACTCAAACGTTTCATGCGTGGAGAATCTGATTAAAGTCTCCACTGAGCGCTTCACTGTTAACTGTTGTTAAATTAAAGTAGTTGGGGAGAAAGAAGGACGGCATAATGTTTGGTAGGTAAATAGCTGGATAGATAGATAGAGTGAGAGAGCAGAGGGAGAAATGGAGAGGAAGCTATTTTAAGGATGCCCTTTCAAGTTCACTGCCACAAACGTCAACAGGGATGTTCAGAAATAAACTAAGGTGCTACAATTCTATTTAATGGGCTGATTAAATTTATCCTTATCTTTAATTTATTTATATAACATCTTGCCACCTTATTATTGCCATTGCTACTACAGCTGCAGCTGTCTACCTCTACAAGACCTACCATAAATATTTCTTTACCATCAATTTTTTCTCTGGTTACCAAACATTTCTGGGGAGAGGCACCGAACAAAAAATAATGGTCACTTCATTTTGAATTGGCAACGCATCGGACAAAATACCATATGTTTTCACTCTGGCGCTTTATCTTCTAAGTTCAAGTGTTGTTGAGGTCAACTTTGCTTTTCATCCTTCCGGTGTCGATAAAATAAAGTACCGGCCCAGGATGATAGGTTAGCGGAATTAGACAAAATGCTTTGCATTATGTGTTCCGGCTAATCTGCCGAGGTCGACTTTATCATTTATCCTCTCGGAGTCGATAAAATGAGTACCAGTTCAGTATTGGATTCCCAGGCATGACCAACTGAGACTATGGATATTATCCAACCATCTCATTCTTGGTCTATCTATTGGTCCCCAGCAGATTGGCTCGGCTGGAAGAATCTATCTTACGATAATTTCCTGCAACATTCTAATCAGGTCCGTAGTCCCGGAGCTGTCACCTCTCGATGCGGAGAAGTATGTAAGTTTCTATAAGTGTCCATAAGTGTTCTATTTAAAAACTGTAGAATGTAATTAGAAAGCTATTTGGCTTCTATTTCAAGCAGGTCGATGAATAACATAGACTGTCTGTCCTGTTGTAATTGTTGTCGGGGAGCGAAATTTCTTCGCGTCATCTGAGCGTAAAGTTTGATCATGGATGCTGCTGTGATTCATTAGCTCCAGGTCAAGTTTGATGTCGTAATTTGTAATCAAAGGTGATCCAATTGTGACCATCACATGTTTTAGCTTTAATTTACTAATGTATTATCCAATAGACCGTCAACATTGGAAATAGTAAATTTGGTTATTATTTTTCGCAAGTCAAACAACCAAGTCAAGGTTGGTTGGTGTTGATACGGTACATGCGTTGTTACTGGTAGTTGTGTTACTGATGGTGCCAGTGTTAACATTGAAGGTGTTTGTTGATAACCTTGTTGGCAGAATCGTTGGTGCGTCGGACAAAATTCTTAGAGGCATTCCTTCTGGCTTTTTATGTTCTGAACAAAATTCTTAGTGGCAATTCTTCCGGCTTTTCATGTTCTGTGTTAAGGTTCTACCGAGGTCGACTTTGCCTTTCATCCGTTCGGAGGTCGATAAAATAAGCACCAGTTGAACATTGGTGTCGATATAATTGGCTATCCCTTTCCCCTAAAGTGCTGGCCTTGTTCTAAAATTTGAAATAATTTACCGTCTTTTCCAGTTTATAGAAAACTAAATGTAAACCTCAAACAAGTAATAACAAGGCTTATTCATTCTGTTTTTATTCAAAATCTAGCAGTCCCAGAGCAAATTGCTCATCTATTTTGAAATGTATTATGTTGCTGAAAGTTTATACTGAACCATAATATACAGGGTGGTGAAAAGTAAGTAGGTATTAAAAATTGGTAATAAAATCCATAATCCATTTACAAATTTATTGAAACAAATGATACATGTTCTTTACTACGTGGTAAAATGAAAGTAAATCTTTATATTTCAGCTTAAGCACCAGTTGCGTCAACCAGTTTCCACAAGCGGCCAGGGATGGAATGAACAATCTTCTGAAAGACATCGTCTTGGATATCATTGAGAACCTCCTGAATCTGTGTCTCTAAATCCTCCAGCGTCTTGTACACCTCTTTTGTGTAACCCCACAAGTAAAAATCACATGGAGTGAGATCTAGACTTCTTTGAGTTCTGGACTTCTGCGGTCAAAGTCTTCAGGTTTTAGCTTCTTCATGTAATGGGGTTTCCACGGACGAAAATTCAATTCTTTATACAACACAGGACATATTGAATCCACTTTCACGAGCTGCTTGACGTGTTGATTTTTGCAGCCAGCGATTAAACATTTCTTGCACGCCTGCCACGTTCCCCGCTGGACGGCCACTTCTTCTTGCATCGTTCACAGAGCCCGTAGTCATTAGCTTTGCATGACATGTCTCCGGATGTGGTATTGCATGCTTACTTTTCAATGCATGCCACCATCTCTGAATCAAAACAATGGAATTCCACACTACATAACGTGCCGCTTAGCTCGCTCATGAACAGTCAAGCAACCGTCCATCTGAGAAATAAAACAACAGGAAAATAAGAAATCCCCATTAGTGTTGTCTGTTTAAAAAAATAATTTCATGATGATTTCAGTGATACTAAAAATTTGATAAGCAATTTCTAATGCCTAGTTACTTTCCATCCACCTCGTATATAATTTTTTTTTGAAATCGTATATAATTTCTTTTGAAATTGCGATTTTTTGATGTATTTGATTTTAGGGATATTGTAAAATCCACATATTGATTTCAAATTTTGGCACATGGTCAACATTTTTAAGTCGATTATATCGAGCCCAGTGTTCAACCGGTGTTTATTTTATTGACCCCGAAAGAATGAAAGGCAAAGCTAACCCCGAAGGTATCTGAAATCAGAACGTCAAGTCGAAAGAAATGCTGCTAAGCATTTTTTGCCGTCTGCTACCTCTCTACCTTAATAATTGAAATTATGTTGAAATAAGGTAAACGACAATAGCATGATCTTAAATATGGAAGGAAATCCAAGAAATTATGTCTTGTCAGTGATGGCCATGTTGGTAACGCTTTAACAAGTCATAATAAATACAGCATTACACCATTATTGTCATATCAGAGAAAAGTACATGTAGTTTAGATTTGAACCCACAATTTCAGTGAACGAAGTGCAGTGGCTCTCCCACTGAGCTGTGGATTCTTAAAACAATTGCATCAATGTGTTTGTGTGTATGTGTATGTATCTCGGCCCATGGTTATAGTGCTATATTCTTAGACCATACCAGAATGATATTCATTTTTCAAAGCAATATTGAAATTGAAATTTACTGAACAATTATTTGTTGTTATGGTGTTCGAGGAGTAAAAAGTAGTATCTTTTGTTCGGTTCAAAATGATGTTATTTGTACAGATTATTTGCAGCGACTAATAGCAAGTGAATAGAGCTGGATGTTCAGAACAAACCTCGTCATTAATCAAGCTATATATGTGCAATGTTGGTGGTTGTCGCTTTAGAACATAAATAGATAGATACTGGATAAACCACATTTCTCCGCGTGGATAAACACGGAATAGGTTAAAACTGCGTCTTTTTTTTAAATTTGCCCTTTGGTGTAAAAGAACAAAAACAAAAAGCACCAAAAGAAACATATTTTTCAAAATTTTATACATCTTTAAAAGTAATCTCTGTTCTATTTACTCTAGCTGCTCTGTGACTACAAATATCCCCTATTTTATGTTCGGTGAATACAGATAAGTAAGGAATCGGGTTATTTACGTGCAAAGTTATTCGTAACGACGTTAAAACACAAACAGCTTTGTAAACGACGGAACCAATTTTTCTGTGGGGTTAAACCTACATATTTTAAGAGGATTATTATAAGAAGAGTTCAATATTCTGAAAGATAAATATGTAGGGCCTACATCCTAGCATTATAGGCCATCGGGGAAAATAATTCAGTGAACACTGTTGTATTTATATGTTTGGTTCAAATTTTACAGACGACATGTCTGACGCGGTGACGATTCTGCCAGCCCGATGCCTGCCTTTGTAGGATTTATAGACTGATTTCAAATTTTGACACAAAGCCAGCAATTTCGTAAGAGGAGATAAGTCGACTACAGCGACTCCAGTACTCAACTAGTACTTATTCTATCGATGTCAAAAGGATGAAAAGTTGACCTCGACGGAATTTGAACTCAGAACGCAAAGACGGGTGGAATGCTACTAAGCCTTTTGCACGGCGCGGTAAGGATTCTGTCAGCTTGTAGTAGTAGTATTTATATATGGGTTTCAAATTTTGGCACAAGGCCAGCAGTTTCGAGGAAGGGGCTAAGTCGGTTACATCGACCTCAATGCTTGACTGATACTTATTTTATTGACCTCGGAAGGTTGAAAAAGGCGAAGTCGACCTCAGCGGAATTTGAATTCAGTAAGGACAGACAGTCGAAATGCCGCTAAGCATTTTCCCGGTATGCTAACGACTCTGCCAGCTCGCCGCCTTGAGTAGTATTTATATATCGACAGCAAACTACAGCACAGATAGACCAGGGTTGAGCCCCTAAACCAATAAGAT
>NC_142943.1:40040273-40093416 GCF_046866305.1 Octopus bimaculoides | reverse complement strand
AGGAGTGGCTGTGTGGTAAGTAGCTTGCTTACGAACCACATTGTTCCGGGTTCAGTCCCACTGCGTGGCACCTAGGGCAGGTGTCTTCTACTATAGCCTCGGGCCCACCGAAGCCTTGTGAGTGGATTTGGTAGACGGAAACTGAAAGAAGCCCGTTGTATATATATATATATATATATATATATATATATATATATATGTGTGTGTGTGTGTGTATGTATGTGTGTATATGTTTGTGCATCTGTGTTTGTCCCCCCCCCCCAATATCGCTTGACAACCGATGCTGGTGTGTTTACGTCCCCGTAACTTAGCGGTTCGGAAAAAGAGACCGATAGAATAAGTACTTGGCTTACAAAGAATAAGTCCTGGGGTCGATTTGCTCGACTAAAGGCGGTGCTCCAGCAAGGCCACAGTCAAATGACTGAAACAAGTAAAAGAGTAAAAGAATATACTCCGTATAATGTTATTCCCGTTCTTCCATTTAAAGATTTTGTTCGGTGTTAGCAAAACATTTTTTTGCCAATATACCAGACTTTCTCTAGACTTTCTCACCTCCTTCCTCTGTTCAGCCAGTCTTTTTTTTTCTTTCTTTTTTTTTGTCTTTTTTGGCTTTCTCAGGATACTGGCAGTTTTTCTTATGAGACTGTGCCAGCAGGAAGACTCTTTCGTGTTTCTGGATTAGGTCTGAAAACTTTTTGAGACATTCAGAATACCCTTGTAGTGTTTGCACTGTCCACCGACCGAACATTTTTCCCCTTAGAACTCGTGTTATAAAAGACGTTTCGGAAATTTTGCGAATCACTAGAATAGTACTGAAGCAGTTAGCTCCATATCCAAGACCCTCAATAGTTACAGATATAAATCTAAAGTTATAGCCCGGATGTAGTTTATGCAGATTTCTTATAATTTGGCATGTGTACTTTTTCTTTTAATATTAGTCAAACTTCTACAACTATGTATGTATATGTGTGAGTGGATGTGTGTGCGAGGGAGAGAAAAAAAGAGAAAGAGAGAGTGTGTGTGTTTTGTTTTTCTTTTTTTAATTTATAGTTAATAATTTTGATCAACCATCTACTTCGTAGCAGTGCTTTCAGGGAAAACATTGTTTTGTTCAGCATACTTCAAATCTTAAGAAGGCTTTGAAGATTTTTATTTTACAAATATTATGATCATTTGTAGCGTATAAATCAAGGGGTTACGTTCTCTCCCCAAGAATCCAAGTTCAGATATGATTTGCTCCAGGCGAGTTCGTGCTTGTCCTATCATATCGTCGGTACTGGATTTGCAAACTCTTTCTAAATGTTCCGCAAACGTTCTCTTTCTCCTGAATTTTTCTGACTACATTAATGTCCAGAATGCAGCTGAGTTCTACAGCAAAGCATATTTTTTCTTGTGGTCCCGCACAACTATATCTGGCCGGTTGTATTTTAACATAATGGTTGTTTTAATCTTTAAATTCCACCACTATACTTTTGACTTATTAACCTCATTATAGCTAGTTTTGTTGGTATTTTCTCTTGTTTTCGTCTTAACCTGTTCTTGTTTGTTCTGAGCATTGCATCATCTACATGGGAAGATACTATCTAGAAAACATTCTCTTGCAATTAGCAATAATGTGTTTGATGTCTGCAGTTTTAGTTTTGCACAGCCTACATTTGCTGTTCGTCAATGTTTTCTGCCTCTCATGCTGCTGATGCTCGGTGGGAATCTCGTTTTTGAGTTGCATGGAGGTATCCTTCAAAGTGGAATGTCACAAACTTGTCGGTACGCTCTACCAAGCATTAGATATGATCAATTCCTTTTATGATTTGTGTCTTTCGTGCCAAGTACCCATGTACTGTCTTCTCAATGAACTGGTCCATGTTTTTATTTTGTTCTTCTGATAAATAGATTTTATCACTGCTTATTGGAAAGGTATTTGTATCAGCTCTTATTTCATGTCTCTCCTCAAGTTCATTAGCTATCCTAATGATGTTATTGTTTTCGCTCTTGCAAACTTGGGCAATATGGTTACTGGTCTTTTTCTTTTACTGCAGATACTGTTTCAGAATCACAATGCGTGCTTTATTATAACATCAATTTAGATTTAAGACCACAGCTAGCATTCTTGCGTGGGAAGTATAGCCTATCTGCATCTCCAGTGATGTCGAAGTTTCCATTTACTGATCAGCTTGCAATGTATATGTTTTTATAGGTACAAACATTATTATATATCTTTTAAAACCATTCTTTCTGTTATTCTCCAGCTTCAGTTTCCAGTGAGTGTGTGTCAATGTACTTCAAAATATCTTTGAACGATGCTACGACTTTTTGCAGCAAGAAAATGGTACCATTTCGAGTTAGTTCCATAACATGACTACTTCAAAAGTTGTCAGATAAAAAAGAAAATGGCAATTAAATTCCGGTTATCAGACTATAGAGTGTTCAAATGTTATTGCATTCGGTCTCCTACTCAGAACATTCATTAAATTACCAAAGAAAAAATAAGCATAACAAAATAAAAATTCGCAGACTCCTCGGCACCATTTGTAGGAGTTTATTATCATTTCAACAACCTCTGTTATTATCGCTGTTTCATCATCATCATCATCATCATCATCATCGTCGTCGTCGTCATCGTCATTGTCGTTACTGTCATCATCATCACCATCATCATCATCATCATCATCATCGTCATCATCATCATCATCACCATCATCATCATCATCATCGTCATCGTCGTCGTCGACACTTTGAGCAGCCACAGTATTGACGCCATGATTATCATCAGTATCGTGATCGTCATCATCATCATCATCATCATCATCATTCACAATCAACATCATCATCATCAGCAGCAGCAGCAGCAGCAGCAGCCTCAGTAGCAGCGGCTGCAATACAACCACTGCCAGCACCATTTCAGTGGTTATATTGAAACAGCCAGTCTTGAACGAAGAACGGAGTGAATAATTCCTCTGTAATGTGGCCGATTTTCATTCCAACCCTTGTTGTTGAGAGCTTAGATTTATAGCGAAACCGAATAAATGTTTATAGATGTTATTGTGATTTTTTCCTAGTGAGACTAAATATACTGAAATAAATATTATTTCGTATCAGCATCAAGTATTTTCATTTCTCAATCATTCAAAAAAATCAAGAAGTATCTGAGAATATTCTTGGTGACACAATTTTTGAGATTAAATGTGACTTAGTAATCATGAATGGTTGTAAAACAGGTATACACTTGATATGTGTGTGGTTAGACAGACAGACACGCACATACATACATACATACATACATACATACATACATGTATCTTCCTTATTAGTTTTCTCAGCTCCGCGCTCGAAAATCCAAATCTTTTAAACAGCGTCGCCATTTTCCTTTCAATGAAGCGTCTCGCCCCCACTGACAAGTAATAATACTCGACAGCCCACTCCTGTTCCCTGTACTCTTCTATTAATCTCTCATACTACCTCTCTCTCTCTGCATTAGCGATGTTCTCTTCTCACGCAATGTCAGCTCTATCAAAATTCCAACTTTCCGTTCTGTATTCCAAAGGATATAGTCTGGTCTTTTTGCTGTTATTATGAGTGGGAATATTACATTGTCTTTTCAAATCCACGGCCAGCTCCCAGTAACATTTCTATCTTTCGTCTGTCTCGTATACCTGGTCTTATGTCCTTTACCCTCCTTCTGGAAGTATATCCTTCCGCGCTTTTCCACTTTCGGGTACTCTCCCCTATTGTACTCCTCGATATTCTACTTGAGTGCTGTGCTTATAACACCGAGTACTTGGTTGTGACATCATGTATATCTGTCCAGTGCCAGCCTGCAGTTTAACAGGACATATCTCAGTCGCTTTCTCTCCGCATTTACATTCATTAGCCGTTTGTATGTTCAACCGAACTAAGTTGGCTGGTAACTGCAAAACGTCAAAGATGAACTTGATCAGGAAAGATGTTCTTGTTTGTTCTCAAGCCCAAAGTTCATTCCATATGATTCTGCAACTGTCCACATATTCTTCCCATTAGGCACTGTCTTGACTACACTGCACCAAATGTACATTTCGTCTTTCTTTTTCCTCTTTGAGACCATTCCGTTCCAAGACATTACGAATGGTAATACCTTATATCCAATCATCTGTTTCATTTATTTAGCAAGTCTATTATACCTTTGTATTTTTGTTCTTTCGACTTCGTATACTTGGCCGGTGGTCGGAAATAAGGTAAAGGATGACTCGTTCGAGAAAATAACATTCTTCCACTGCTCTAGGGACCAATTCTGTAGGCTTTTATCTCCACTCTAAACGCTTTGTAACATTAGTTTTTGAAAGTCGTGATTTTCTGATTGCAGCCCTCCCGTGAAATTCGGTTTTGTGCAGCTCCCTGTGAAGAGTTGTTATGGAAACTAGATTCTCGAGATGGTCATTAAGCTTTGCAGTAATTTTGGGCGCTGTACTTTTGTGATCCTTTCTAACAATTCGCGTAAGAGTCTGACGGTCCCTATCTGAAAGCTTTGTTTTTCATCCAGAGTTTTGTTTCAACGAGGAGGTTTTTCCCTCTTTCTCAAAGGCTGTCATTACTTTCGAGACAGTACTTCTTGATACACCAAACATTTCGGCTGTTTGCCTTATGCTAGCGCCTGCCATACGAGAACCAACAATTTGGCTTCTTTGAAAGTCCGATAAATCTGTTATTTTAATTAATTTTATTTGCCTTTTTTCTGGTGATATCTGAAAAGAAACAGCAATTTTAGCAAAACATATTAAGCAACACTAATAATAAATCAAAAAACATTAAAATAAACAAGCTTTTGACGGTTTTATACATATTTCAAAATTATGATGCTATGATGGTAGACGTTTCCATTATTTTGTCCCATCCATGTATATATATATATATATATATATATATATATATATATATATATACTTGTACAATATACATACAAATAGATAGATAGATAGGTAGATAGATAGATAGATAGATAGATAGATAGATAGATAGATAGATAGATAGATAGATAGATAGATATTTATATATATTTGTATATATACAGAATATATATGTGTATGTACATATTTACACACGCACACACACACATATATATATACATATATATATATATATATATATATATATATATATATATACATATATATATATATATATATATATATATATATATATACATATATATATATATATATATATATATATATATATATATACATATATATATATATATATATATATATATATATATATATATATATATATATATATATATATATATATATATATATATATATATGCATATATATATAAATACACACCAGAATAACATGTGTGTAGTAATTGTTGAAACATGTGAGAGACGTATTTGCAGGACAAGGTAAATATAAATGTAAAATATTCCTGTTGAATAGGCCTTGTTTCATCTATGGATGTGTGATAAATGTTTGATGGTGAAGCTGTTATGAAATTAGATCAAAGCCACGCGTCAACAATCCTTATCGACTTCAACAGAAACCTGTTTTAATAACGGAAATTTATCTTTTCTTTGTATGTTTTCTGACTGAAGGTTATTTCATTTGTTTACTTATATTCTATTTTCTTCCAAATGTCTTTGATAAATAACACTTGCTCCAATACGAAGGTTCGGCTTTGATCTCGAAGGTAGGTAACTTGGCTGAAGCAATTGCTTTTAGTGTGAAACATTACACCTGGAAATATCTCCCGCATATATATATATATATATATATATATATATATATATATATATATATATATATATATATATATATATATATATATATATTCATGATTTTGCAATATATACATCCATATATACAGTCAAAAAGCGAGAGCTAGAGACGCTCAGTATAGAAAACGTAGTAGTGCTCAAATGATTTGAACTTATACTGTGAAATATTTTTCGAGGACTTGGTAAAGACTAGCTATAAGAGACAGCCAAGTGAGCTGTATGGGGATAATGATGCAGAAAAACACGATTAGGCTTGACATATCTAAATAAACATACATATGCACACATAGATACACAAATATAGATGCATACATACATATAACAAAATATATTCAGAAGATAAACACATAATGTTCAAGCATATATATATAAAGAGGGAGAGGGGGAGAAAGAGATGAACTTACAAAGAGCATAAAAAATGCGGAATTCTAAGGAGAAATGGCGTAGCTTTTTAACTCAGCAGCTGTGTCTAGAAGCTCGGAATTTTGTAATAATCGTCATGTTCATAATTTGCAGATGGAAATTGCAAAATGTCATCGGTATGCAACCAGTAAATTGTCGCATAGATTTATTACCATAAAACTGGCTTCCTTCATCAGGAGAAAGAATTGACAAAAGCAGTTCACACAGTAGTGCGCGCACTACAATGTCTGGCTAATTTCTTTATGCTTGCTTGTTTGGTTTTGATATTTTTTGTTGTTGCTATTCTTGTTCTCATGTGATCGAATACATCAAGTATACTTTATCACAAGCTTGTTATCACAATTTTTCCGAGTTATCTATCTCAAAGGTTTATGTGTATGTATTTTATACATGCATAAATAAATACACTGTACTATGCTCTACTGTGATTCTTGGCACACACGGTAAACATTTAATGACTGTCCAAAATATTCGAATTACTTACAATAAGTGGTGGAAACCGTTTGGAAGTTTATATCTCTATGGGAATATATAAACTTGTTTTGTGAGTTTACACAACGACTAATTGATACCAGATCTACCAAACACTGTCACAAGGATATGAGACACAAGCTTATGTCACAACGTTGTCGAGCACAAGCTTCATTTACTGAGTCACTACAATGAGACAGAAACACATTAGAAAAAAATACCGAATGGAAAAAAGGCATCGGGTGGGGGGGGGGCGATGCATGCCCTACCCTGCGCGCACACAAGGATAATAAAAATTAAATTTAATAAATATATTCTCAGACGAATTCATATTTCAGTACAATGACATCAAGAGTTATTTCCCCTGCTTATCGCTTATGCATATGTAACAAAGACAAGAATATTTTGATTCAACCGTCTGCCAGTTTTGAAGATAGGAATTTCAGCCACGCACCCAATAAGTATTTCTGTCAAACTTGGTGGAAATCCGTTCAGCCGTCTTCCAGTAATTTTATAGACTCACGCGCGCAGGGCAACGATTATCTGTGATGGCGAAATCACTATCGGATTCAATTGTTCATTTGATTCAATTAACAAGCCTCTAAATCAGCCATAATTAGCAGGCAGGCCATACAACTTTTAAAAATTCATGGTAATTTTTCGTTGCAGCATGCTAGCAAATCTTATGGGCCGTAGTTTGCCTATGACTGCTTTACATAGTCGTTTAATCTACTTGACATAGCAACTAAATCTCCTTCAAATCAGAACCGTTCTCCTTAAAAATAATGGAAGGATATACTAAATAATGCACACCTAGATACACGTGGATAAGTACAACTGGAACATCTGTGACCGCAGATATGATATAGCATAGGTATATTAAATCATAAGTATGATCCGCTATAGCTTAAGTATGTATGATAGATCACAGATATAATAAATCGTAGGTTGGTATGATTGGTCATTGGCATGCTAGATCATAGATATAATAATCATAACTATATTAGATCATAGGACAATTTTATTTTTAAAAATTTTTGGTGATGATTTCCTAGTAACAAAATACAAACTCATAATCAGCACATAAATACAGCACATGTAAAATAAATAACGGAATTTACAGGAGCTTAAATCTTCTATAATTTGTAAATCCTACGTTGGTGATTTTATCAGTATTTCCATGATCCTCTTGTACATAGTGCAAAGCGTGTGAGCAACGTATCATTTTATTCTGACGATGACGCCGTGAAGCTCTTGATAGATTTATTGATTAAGAACGATATTTATCCAAACAAACCATGAATGATTAAGATGACATAAAAGGAACTAAACTCAAGCAAAGTCGCGTATGTGTGTGGATATGTCTGTGTGCGCGTGTGTATCTTACCTTTGGCCATATCAAGACTATAAATGATGATTAAGTTGAACTTTTGTATAGCTTCTGATAAATTATTTGCTATTCTATATTCTTATTTATTGTAAAACACTGTCAAACACACACACGCATAATTATATATATTCATATGTATGGATATACATTCATATTCAGTTTACTGTTCCGTTAGGGTAGGATCTCCGTCCAGTGAGAAATAAATATCATTTAATGCACACTGTATTATAATAATAAGAGCTACTAACAGTTTCTTGCCATTGAGATACGTTTCTTCTGTTTTTCGAATAGAACAAACTATATACCCAGAGACAAAAGACTGCTTGGAGACATACAGTCCTCTCCATACACTTTCTGCAACTTTGCGTAGGCTTCTGAGCAGGTATCACCATGACAACTTTCTCTGTCATGATCAATGCAACGATCACACTCTACATACCTTCCTTCCAAACACTGCTGTAAACAGCAGACGTGAGCTAGAATGTTAAAACATAGTGCGCATGCACAGCAGAGTTCAAGATCAATCTTTGCCCTGCGGCTTTACTCTGAGTGTTTTAACTTATAGCAATAGTCCGGTTACTCAGTTATCAGACCTCGTGTATATATATATATATATATATATATATATATATATATGACAGGCTTCTACACAGTTTCCTCCAAGAAGTTTCACTCACAAAGCATTAGTCTGCCCAGAAATATAGTAGAAGACACTTGCTCAAAGTACTACGAAGCGGGACTGAACTATGTGACTGTAAAGCAAGCGTCTTTAACACACCATGGATGTATAGGCGCTGGCATGGCAGCGCCTATACATACAGTGTAATATTTTACATTTTAGATTTTATTTCAACCCTAATCTTAGAACCAGGCTTAATTTTTTTTCATTTTGCATATTCATTAAAATTTCAAATCGAAGGGAGCAGGTGCAAGATTCGAGCTCAAGCGCTTATTTTCTCGTGAAATGTCATCGAATGGAAGGTAGGGATATCAGGGAAACTTAACATTGAATCTATGAGTCATCCCCCTTTACCATCACCAGCAGTTAGGAGAAACTGCACCAATAAAACCAAGATTTTCTGTGACAAGTATAAAACGATATTTTTATGCCAACTGGTACGATGATAAATTATTTCACGTTCAGGTTACGTCTTAAAAGTACGATTATTCTCTGCATCAAATAACCAGCAATCACAGTAATATTAACATGAGAAATGACAAGCCATAGATATCGTATCGCTAGGAAAGATGAACCAGCAACAGTAAAACTGAAATAATAGCTACATTACAAATATATAGTATTCTATATTTATGGCTTTCACGGTGCATATCTCATAGCTAAGTGAAACATTCTTGTAGATGCTAGACATGTATGTACAAGATTGTTTTCAGTCAAGTAGTGTTTCGTGGAGATTTATGTACAGGTGAAAGTTGAAATCCTAAACTAAAGAGGAATTCTATTTCAGTTTTTATTATATATGAGTGCTGTATAAGGCTGAGTTAATACGGTTTAAGATTCCCTAACCACAGATGGCCAGTACTCACAATCTAAAAGTTGAGAATCTGTATTCTGTCAATAACTGCGCTATATTCATGACCAAAATTCAGTTATTGACAATATGGGACATGTAATTAAACGTACATACATGGGATCTGTATAATCCAGTTGTGGATATTCGAAATATTGTAAAATAGACAATTGTTTTACTGTTTGCATATATAAGTTCAACTTCTAGGAGTGTGGTTCAAGACATATATTCCTCTGTGTTGGCGGGGGCGGGGTGAAAGAGAGAGAAACCGAGAGAAACAAAGGACGTGTGTGCGTATGTTTGTGTGTGTACATATATACGCTATTATGTGTATGTACGTATATGTGTGTATATGTATATGTATGTATGTATTATGTATGTGTGTGTGTTTGTATTGTCCATGCATATATGTGAGTGTGTATGTTTGTGTGTCTTGACCAGCATATATGAATTCAGCTTCTCCTGGGGGTGTTCTTTAGTATTCATGTGTGAATATTCGTATGTGTTTATGTATGTATACGTCTGGTTTTGTGCAGATAAGTTCAAGTTCATTTGAAGATGGATTGCATTTCGCCGATTCAAGGGTGAATTCCACCTGATGAAATAGTATTGTTACACAATAATGCGAATTACATATTATGAATGCATTGTTAAATAAATCGCCAAGCTATATAATATATAATATACTAGACAACCCCTGACCCGTTGGGTCACCAGGAAAGTCTGAGTTTCCCAGGAGTTTCGTTTCATGGGTTTTTTCTTTCCCAGTTATTTCGCATACTTTCAACGAATGTGACATCGAAATCATGCGTAAACGGCTCCTTTCCCCAGAAAAGGAAAGATTTGGCTGCTATCTCTTGCGGCCACATAACAGGTATATCAGGTCCTTTATCACAAATAGCTGTTACCTGGTAGCAGGGAGTGCTAGAAATAGCAGCCAAATCTTTGGGGGTGAGATACGTTGAATGCATCGAAAAAACCTGTGGAAAAAAATTATTTTACACCGAGGTCATGAACGGATCTTTTACGAAATATTTACCATATTTTAAAGTCATTTTCACTTTTAAATATTTCTTAGATATGCCAAAAGAATTTTTTGCAATGGTATTCACTTGAAAATAATTTAAATAAACATTAAAATATTGTCTGTTTAAAGAAAGCTAAAATATAAATACTTACTGTACAAAAACCTACATTTTTGAAATCACATTCTCTTAAAAATATTTCTAAATGATTAAAATATTGTTTTTAACTAAAGCGAAAATAGAAACATTTACTGTAACAAAAAAAAACAAATCGTATTTTTTCGTTGTCAAATCACTGTCTAATCGAAAGTTTAGAGTTTCTTCCCTTCCAGGGTAAAGCTATATTCGGAACATTTTCCCATTTCCCCAAACCCCGAATAGCTCAATAGCTACTGCTCCGATTTACGGAAAACTTATTTCATTCCGTTCGTATTAACATTTCATAGACAACTTAATTCATAGTATTTTCCCCATTATGCGCCAGTTTAGCTATGTAACATTGCAAGCAAGCAAGATTGAACTTCACTTTTATTAGTATATAGATTTGTATGCACACATACATATATATATACATTCATACATATATGCAAGCATGCAGGCACACACACGCACACACACACACACACATACACACACATACACGCATGCATGCATGACGGGCTTCGACACCAAGTTCCACTCACAAAGTATCAAACATGCAAGCTTGATTAATACATTGAAAAGCTTCAGCCGAAGCCATTTGCCCAAATCCATGCACCATGGGATCGAACACAGAACTAGGTAGTTTCGAATTCAAATGTCTAAACCACACAACTGTCACAAACATAAGCATGCTTAGAAAGACAGGCATTGACAACATTGAAAGTCTAAATTTTTTATAAAAGAAATTAATTTTTAATCAGCGTGAATCATTTTAGACAAGCTGAAAGAAACTTACAATTCTGTCGTTTTGTGTGTGTATGTATGTCTAATAATGTATGTATTTAGACATATACTTCTGTTTGTGTGAATATGTTTACATGTGTGTGTGTGTCTCTCTCTCTCTCTCTCTCTCTCTCTCTCTCTCTCTTTCTCTTTCTCTCTCTGCTTCTCTCTCTCTCTCTCTCTCTGCTTCTCTCACTCTCTTCATATATGTATATATATATATAGACTACATATGTTTATGCAATATGCTTCAACTCATATAAATATATGCATATATATATGAGCACATATGTGTGTGTGAATGGATGGATGTATATACACATGCATACATATATATACATAAATATATGAACATATATATAGTGTGTGTGTGTATGTTGCATGTGTGTGTGTGTGTGTGTGTGTGTGTGTGTGTGTGTGTGTGTGTGTGTGTGTGTGTAAAACTAAAATAAAATATTGAAACTACAATTTCACTCCAGAAAATAAAGTAACACTTAAAAAACAATCATTCAACATACAAAATTATTTTCTGACATATCAACACTAGAAAGAAAACTATTATTTATTCCAACTCAAAACCTGATTTACAGTGATGTTCATTCTTAAATGTAACACCAATCAAATATTTACTCACAGTTTTAATGGTCCCTGCGGTGTTGCCAATAAAATAATCACGTACTTTAACCACGTATTTCTTCAATGTCGCCAGAAATATTTATATTCAGTATTCAACATCTCGAGACGTACAAGAATATTCTATTAATTCTCTTCTCAATAAAATATAAAATTGTTTTTTAAATTTAAACCCAACTGAAATCATGGCAAGGAATAATAATAATAATTTGTACTGGAGGCACAAGACCTTAAAATTTGGTGGGAGGGGGACTAGTCAATTACATCGACCTCAGTGTTTCACTGGTATTTAATTTATTGACCCTGAAAGGATGAAAGGCGAAGTCGACCTCGACGGAATTTGAACTCAGAACGTAACGACAGCCGAAATACCACTATGCATTCCGTCTAGTGTGATAACGATTCTGCCAGCTCACCGCTTTAGTAGTAGTAATAATAATAATAATAATAATAATAATAATAATAATAATAATAACAATAATAATAATAATAATAATCGTTTCTATTATAGGCACAAGGCCTGAAATTTGATGAGAGGGGCCAGTTGATTAGAAATGTCATAATATATAATTTCTGCTGATCCACCATCTTTGATCAACTAAACTTTAAAGGAGTTACTTCAGACGATCTTCACTGAAACAGTAAATAATTAGATCATTCTACAAACTTGCTCGGTGACAGACCTAAGACAAGAAGTATCTTTGAACACCCACAGACTAATGACATATTTACAAACTTAGTCTTTTCTCTGCTCTCCTTCAATGTGGACATAATCAACTGAATGGAATTAACGTCCGCTGTCGAGTTTTGACGAAGACATTCAGATAACAACACAAAACCGTACAACTGTTTCAATTAATCTCTTCATACATCTCCGTTTCCTTAAAAGTGTCATACAATGGATAAATATAAGTTCCACATCGTTTATTTATCAATTTCAGCACTTTAGCTGTCAAAACTTATTCCCTTGTTTGCTTTATTTTTCCATTTCTCATGATTAGACATGCATAAAAGTGTTAGTGGGAGTGCTCAGTCACAGCTAAACCATATTGAAAATGTCAGCTTCGAACTGTTTCTGTATGAACATCAAAGAAATAAAAGTTAAGAGTGATTGATAATAATATATTTTTAGTTTATCGTCATTCTCTCCAGAAACACAGATACCCGACTCTAAAAGATAGTGAACAACCAAGAAAATAGTGGGGGGGTTTTTATCAATACACTGCATCTATACAATAACCGAGTTTAGTAAGATTTAATCCTTTTCAAGGGATAGACAACCTTGACAAGAGGGAGAGCACAGTATAACGTTTAGTTCTCAGTTCAATTCCGCGTCCGGTATGTAGGAATACTCAAGATAAATATCCTCACAGCATGGGTTCCATGTCTAAAGCAAAACAAATCTGAGAATTAATATTTCCTTGACACTAACAGTGTCCTTATCAGTTATTTTTCCCAATTAATGAGATGCTAGTTTCTCTATGGAAAAATAACTTTATCAAATTATTTACAAATTTTCGTTCTTAACAAAAGAAATTATTGGATAATGACTAGGATTAGATCGCTATCTTTAAATTAACCAAAATCTTGCGTGAGCAGACAAACAATATTGGTTTCAAATTTTGACACAATACTAGCAATTGTACGGGAGAAAACAAGTCGACTACACCGACCCCAGTGCTCAATTAGGACTTATTTCATTGACTGCAAAAGAATGAAAAGTGAAGCCAGCCTCCGCAGCATTTGAACTCCGGATGTAAAGAGCCAGAAAAAATAGTGCTACGCATTTTGTCCGGTGGGGTAACGATTCTACCAGCTCCATGCCTTTAGAGACAAAGAATAATGATGCAAATGCATGCGCATATAAGGATACACATCATAGAAGAATAGAATGAACTAATCAGAGCAGGAGCACACACGAGGACGGAAAGTGTCGCTGAAGAGGTCACAGATGTGTGACGAAAGATTTCCGGACAATAGTTATGGGTTAGAATAAGAACAGTAATAAACGAGTGAAGAATGAATATATAGTGCGTGTGTTTATTTGGGAAAAAAATGACCGTCCCGAAATACAATATGTTTCAACACACGGTTTTACATTAGGAATCTTGCAACACAAATTCATAAACGTAAAATAATGCTTTTATTGTCGCATAACTGTTTGAAGTCAAATAAATGATCGTCTGACCTGAAATTCTTGAAACTCAAGAATTGTTTCAAAGCTAGAAGAGCAAATGGTTCTGGTTTATCTGAGAGAAAACAATGAGGAGATTAAATGTAAAACTGATGTGAAGTTTTCTATAAAACTATTGAAACTTCGCTATTAATTAAATGAGGGACATGCTTAAAAACTTCTGATATTTTCAGTGTTATGGAAAACATAACGTGTATGAGACAATAAGGAGATGAACTATCTGCAGTAACAGCACTTGAGCGATTATGGAATTCAAACTAATACAGGGTTTGACCATACTTTTATTATAAAAGACAGGTTTCGACTATTTATTTTATAGGAAAGGTTCGATCCCAGCTCTACTCGAAACATTCGTCAAACTTCCTTGAAAATCTCACCAATTTGAAGTGGTTTGGCGTGTTGAGAGAAACACACTGATTCCGGATCCTATTCTTATTTGTAAGAATAGAAATAGAACTCGTAATCTAGTAGCTACGGATACTGGAAATAGTGCAAATAATTGGAAAATACCCCATAGTCGTACGGTGAAATCCGCATGCAGCGCCCAGAATAGGAACAGTGTAATCTCATAATGGTTGGGGAGGGTAACATAAACGATAATAGCATAGATAAACGCGATAATAAAAGTGCAGCTAAACCCTCTTGCAGAACCAGTGACCTAAGCGACAGTAGGACAGGCATCAAAAATAGGAACAATCCCCTTACGAAAAGGAATATAGCGAGTACTACTAATAAAAACAAATATAACAACATTGGAGGTAAACCCATGAGAAAAACCGATTAGTTTCACAAAAATAGATCAGCAACCGATGATAGTAACGATTCCACAAAAGAACAAATAAATCGAGGACTACACTGTGGCATAATGCAGCATTCGGTAGGCAAATAGATACTAACATTCCAGTCAAACTTTTCACCGCTATTGATAGGCATTTTCCTGAATCAAATTGATACAATAGAAGTTTTAACCGACTGACGAGTAGATTAGCATTCTCCACTCGCAAAAACTTAGCCCAAATTATAGCGACGCATAACATGAGGAGAATATCTGAAATTCATTTAAAAAATGATAATAAAAATAATACTCATGATGATGACAACGTACGTGTATCGAGCTAAAAAAGGTAAATACTCAATCTAGGGAGATTTGACCACAATACTTACGCACTTAGATAGGGAACGGTACACCATTATGGGGGCAAGCAATGGTTTGTAAAAAAGATCCAAAACAAGATGTGATATACAGAAATATCTAGATTTGAGAAATCGCCTTTGTTAATTTCCATTCAATATTGCAGTTATTGAATGTCTGGCTCAACTGAAGTTTTAAGTAAGCCATGAAACTTGTATTTATTGCATATATTAGGAAACAGCATTTAAAATTGCCTCAGTGGTGACCGGGTGAATAAGGTGTTCGTTTCATATCTACGTGTTTCCATGCTCGATCTTACTCCGCAGCACCTGTCTAGTCCAGAGTCAAATAAATCCTTGTAACACCACCGAAGCATTATGGAGCAGTCAACAAGTTGTATAAGGCGTAATATATAATATAAATTACAAACGTAGAATGTAAGATACGTGTAAAATATCCTACATCTATATTATATGTTCTTTACTCGTGTTTCACACTGTGCGAGTAGAATATAACCCCACAAAGCATATTATCTGAGATGGATTTTGAAATAACTCATAAAAGTAGCTGACGGGAATAAGTCTACGGTTACTAGCTTCAAGAAAAAGTTCAGTATTATAGATGCACTGGTTAACATTGACGAATCACGGAATGAAGTGAAGCCTTCATCTATGAATGGCGTCTGGTGAAATATATTTGAGACTTTACAAGTTTTGCAGCAGAAGAAAATTTACATCAAGAAATTAGACTAGGTATTGTGACTCTGCCAATTGATTTGGGGTTTGAAGAAGTCGTAGAGGATGATACACGTGAATTGATAGGGTTCCAAAGAGAAGGTTTATCATATAAGAAACTATTAATGGTTAAAAAATGTCCTAGAAGTGACTTAAAACTGCATCCGGTTGTGGGCCATGTTTCGGGAGTTCCAGGGTTATGAGGTATGTGGAACTGCCTCTTAACCCCTATTGTTCCCAGATCTAATCTGGCCAAAGGTAGTAGCACTCGTCGGGGTCCTAACTGCTGGTTGAATAGCATACAACCATCCGAGCAAGAGTATGTTGAAATTATAGGGTGCAGCTTGGTGAATGTGAGCAATTGCGACAGATGAACTTATTGAGTGAATGGCGAACATCACTAGATGCTAAACAGATGAACAGATAATAAACCGTCAGTTGCCGGGACCAACCAGTTCAGTTAGTGAAATACTGCTATCATCTGTAGTCGTGGCATGCACAGATGAGATATTTTCGCTTGTGTAATACCAATGTGGTTAAAACCTAAACCAAACGTTCATACCGCAATGTTTCGATTGGGACATTGGTCTGGGCTAGTCGCCTGACCGAGCAAAGGGTGAGTGTATAGAAGCTCTATCCAGCCCAGTTAACTGCAAAGAATCCTTGTTGATAACAATCCTAATGTTGATCGTCACAAAAATTGCAGTTCATGATGATCTAATGTCTACAAAGAACCGGTGCACCGTAAACATCCAAAAACTTTGGTTTAAGTTATTCACTCTTGCAGTAGATGTTGATGATGATGATGATGATGATGATGATGATGATGAGGAGGAGGAGGAGGAGGAGGAGGAGGAGGAGGAGGAGGAGGAGGAGGAGAGGGGGGGGGGGGGGGGGGGTAATCTAAAGAGCAGAAGATTGTGTCCCCTTCCCCTCAGCAACTCCTATTCCACTATTTCCCAACACAGTGCTCGACATCATTTGTAGTATGTTTGTACATAAATATAGTGTGTGTATATATATATATATATATATATATATATATATATATATATATATATATATACATACCCACACCCACATATATATGTATATATATAAGTGTGTGTGTATTTATATATACATACACACACACACACACACACACACACACACACACACACACACACACACACACACACACATATATATATATATATATATATATATATATATATATAAAAGAATACAAAAAAATGGGACAAGAACGCAAAACATCCAGAGTTAGATGATACAAAAAAGGGACAAGAAAAAACAAGGACGGGTCATTCGGAGTTTTCTTTCCTCAGTCAAGTTCCAGATTATCTTTTCAATTTCGGCTGGTTATACTCGAGATTGCTCCAATATGACCAGCCCCCAGGAAAATCTAAGCTAATAGCACTGGATTCCTTGGAAGAAAGCAGCGAATGTATACGAAAACAGGGACGGAAAAAAAAACGGAGAAATGGTACACAAATACGAACGCAAATAAAAGGACATTAACAACA
Source organism: Octopus bimaculoides (assembly GCF_046866305.1). Taxonomy (NCBI): domain Eukaryota; kingdom Metazoa; phylum Mollusca; class Cephalopoda; order Octopoda; family Octopodidae; genus Octopus; species Octopus bimaculoides. Next base: position 40,075,686 of record NC_142943.1, on the reverse strand, counting down.
GTTGTCTTTCGATTAAGGACGAATTAAATTAGCCTGGCAGGGTTTCAAGCAGCCGTAAAGGATGAGGTTGAGCTGATAGGGTTCCAAAAGAGTAACTTTTATTTTATATGAAATGTTTATATAAAATGTTTTAAGAAGAGCCAGGGTATGGAAGCTCGACACGATCCAGTTAACTGCTATGACTATATATTTACATATATACGCGTACATATTATATACATACATAAATATACGTATATGTGCATGTATGATTCGCGTGTGTGTGTGTGTGTGTGTGTGTGTGTGTGTGTGTGTGTGTGTGTGTAAGTTTACCGAAATTCACACTCTGCTGATTCAGTGATGATGTTTTGAATGTTCAAATTATGATTCCCTATAAAACAAGTAATGGCAACCCCTCACGTAACAGGCTTCATCACTGCTTCTACTTCCTGTCTTTTATGCATTGCATAAATATCTTCTAAATTAAGAATCTTCAAAGGTAAAGTGACATTCATGGAAATGCTCGCCGAAAACATGCTAATTTTACTTTGTCATCTGCTTAAGAGCTAAACGAGAAGGGAAAATTATCGTGTGGCCATCACGGCACCTGAAAACGTCCAAATTGTCACGAAATGGAGAACATTATCCTGGATTTCATTGTCGTTACTGACAGATAAATGATAAACACGCAAAATGAAGAGAAAGTGAAAGATAATTTTAAATATAGTACAACGTCGATATCCTTTGGAAATAGAAATTTATATTAATCCATTACATACGAACAAAACGAATCATGTTACAATGGATCTTGTCAACACTGAAAGCATATCTGACGTGCTGCGCCATTTAACTGTCTATGTCTCTTTAGGTTAGATAAGTAGCTGTTGATTACATTAACAGCTATTCACATCAGCGAGAGAGAGTGAGTTGGGGAGACAGGTGAGGAAGATATTACTTAGAGGCTCACTGCTCTGTAGAGAAAACTAACTTTACAGTTGTAACTCAGTCTCGCAAGAATTGAGATCATATTTTTGGAATTACCGTTGAATTATTATCTTTTATCGCTTTAAAATTTTTTTCTCTTACACTTCTCAGTTTTTACTGTCTTTATAGCTACTCTTCATTCTGAAGAGTAGCTATAAAGACAGTAAAAGCTGTTAAAAACACCAAAAAAAGCATCGAGTTAAAAGAGCATCCGATAAAATGCTTATGTTATTTGTACTGGCGCTTTAAGTTCGGATGCAGGCATGAACAATTTTTGATTTGTTTTTTATTCTTTCAGGGTCGATAAATAAAGTACCAATCCAATGGTGGATTGTCGGAATTGTTAAAATATTTAACCATATTCCTTGTTATATTTGTTCCGGCTCTTTACGTTCTGAATCGAAATTCTGCTTCCTTTCATAGACCTCATCGTGGCCGGACCCATCAAGCCTCCAGGAAGGAATTCCAACCACGTTTCGCGGTTTGCTACCTCAATAGCTCCTTCATAGGATCCAGGGCCTAAAGTCATCATCAGGAGGAACCACGTCCGGTTTCAGCTCCTACTCCTCTACCGTTTTCAACGTGGCACCCCCCCACCCCTTTCGGAGTTGTCTTCAGTTCTGGTATTGAGTGCATTTCTTCTTTCTCCTTTTTTCTTCTGTTCCCTGACCATTTCGATGCAGCGTCAACGAGTGTCAGCAGGCGTATTTTTTTATTAACCTATAAAAGGTGTACATAGAGGGACATTACAAAGTACGGACACGAACACTCACATTCTTACAAAATCGTTTGAGATGAAATGAAAAAGTCGAAGAAATCGAAGAAATCGGATGAAATGATAAATATAAAATTATATACGAATAAAAATTTAAAATAATGTTCCGGGTTTTTTTTTTTCCTTATTTAACCACAGGGAAAGCACCTGGGTCGTCTACCCTCAACATGCACCGCCAATAACACCTCTATTTGAACTGTCTCGGGTAGCCTTTCCAAATCTGTGCTGGTTGCCTGTACCAGTTTCTCCAGAAATTGACCCCGCCAATTCTGTGGGACGTCTCTGGAGATCTCGATTATATTTATCTTATCTTTTCTTTTGTAAAGGAATGTGGCAACGATCCATGCCACCTCCACCTCTGGGGGAATGTTCTTAATTTTTATCCGGGACGTTCTGCGTCCCAGATATAGCGGCAGCAGTATAACGTTGCCACATTGCAAGGTTCGAGTTGAGAACTCCCTTGCTTTCTCAATTGACTCGAACCTCGCTTCAACTGTGGCGTATCTTGTGCCTCGGGCTAGGTACTTTATCTCCTTCGTCACCGGCCCGAGACACTTTTCGATTGTACTCTCCTCAACAAATCCCAATCTTTTTTTTTTCCTGCGTCATACGACTTGTAAATTATTGTCCTCCCTTTAGTTTTGTTTCGTATCTCGCTCGGTGGAGTTATTTTACTCTCACCGTTTTCTTCCGTTATCATGCCAAATTTCCCTTTAAATACTCGCTGGTAGGCTCCAGTAGCTAGCACCAACTAGTTGTCACGTGACACTGTCTAGACTTCAACTGACCAATGGAGGGGAAGGACGCGAAATCTTAGCCCGCGCCCTCTCTAAACCTACCTTCCAACAGTGTCGTGTTAGTTTCAGTTACAGCAGCCAGAGCCGACCAGCTGTTTGGTGGTACAATGCTTCAAACCAGGAGGAGGGGCGCCATGAACGAGACCGCTGCCTGTCAATCAGCGATCCTGTTTAAGTATCAGCCAGTTTCACCGAGCGACGCTATTTCCCAGTCGGCATGTTATGGCTTTCAAGCCATTTTTGGTCTTCTCGCTTCAGCCATATATAGAAACTGGCTTTTTCGACTGCCTCCTGTGTCCTTTTCTCAGCTCTGAGCTCGAAAATGGAAACCTTCTTTTGAATAACGTTGTCATTTTCCTTTCAATGAATCTTCTAGCCCCCACTGTCAGATGGTAGTACTCGACAGTCCATCCGTTCTCTGTACTCTTCGATTAGTTTCTCGTATCTCTTCTCCTTCCGTTGCTCTGCATTAGCGATGTTCTCTTCCCATGGCACTGTCAGCTCTAGCAAAATTCCAATTCTCCGTTCTGTGTTCCATAGGATTAAGACCAGTCTTTTTGTCGTTTTTATGAGTGGAAATATTAACAGTCTTTCCAAATCCGTAGTCAGCAAAGTCGACCTCGGCAGAATTTGAACTTATAACGTAGACAGACGAAATGCCGCTAAGCATTTTGCCCGGTGTGCTAATGATTCTGTCAGCACGCCGCCTTATGGATGTGCTATTAATGCAACTAAACTGTTGATGGTAATAACTTTACACATCGACGTATGTGTCTGTACGTGTGTGTATAGGTTCTGTAGTATATACATATACGATATATACCTCAAAATGTGTATATAGATCTATATTATTTATACCTGAATAGACATATAGATTTTATACGCTATAACAGTGTTGAGGCGATATCACTTCTAAAAGAAGTTCAAGCTAATTCTGTCATCATTTACAGAGTCAGTTTTGTCTTGCTTCCAAGAAACAAAGAATTTAATTGACAAAACCAGATGACGATATTATAAGAACATCTACATCATATTTCCATGAAAACAGAAAACAACCTCCCGCTAATAATCGGTGAAATTCTTTAAAATTTACACCAACTAAAGTTGTTCAGTTAAAACCTGACGTTTCAACAAAAATTTCCTAAATTTATTATTTTGTTTAAGATAATGAGAATCTTAGAAACGATTGATATGCTCGATGGAAACGTTAGAAAACGATATTGTACTACTTCGATGTGCCTAATTAACTTTAATTTCATAATAATTCAAAATTTAAAACACCTTTAGACCATAAAACCACCCAGCACCTTTTTTCATCTTTTTCAATTTTGATATCCGTGGAGTCTTGCTAAGAAGTTGAGGGTGGAGAGGAGGTTGTATTGAACAAAACTGAGCTGAGATTTCATACCGAAAATAGATTGATTTTTAGTTCAAGAATGCGAGAAATTGTTGGTTTCATTTGATAAAGTGAATATTCCATGATGAAAAGGAGAAGCCGATAGAATTCAGCCCGGTGTAATAATGTGTATTAATTCATAGAATCAGTAAAGATAAAAGGTCAAATTATCACTTTAATCTGTAAGAAAAGAAACTAAATAGATTAAAGGTTTTATTTCTACTCTCTGCCGTCAGATGGATGTCGAGCTCTGTTCAGTACAGAGGATATAAATTATAGCGAAAACATTGTGAGAAGTTTGGGAAGAAATAGAGGAGTGAGTTGTGATTAGGGAAGTTGGTGGTAATTCATTGTTACTTCTCTCAACACGGTTGAAAATCCCGGCCAGTTTTATACGACTCAAACATCAGAAATCAATAACAAGCTACTGATTTAAATGCTCTTGTTTCCTTCTTCGTTCCATCTCTATCGTTCGAAAGCTATCAGGAAAGTGAACTCCTAACTACCACTTACTAAAAGAACTGACACTCGACGGCGATTTCATTTTATAATCAACAACGATTCGAAGAAAATAAACTTAACCATTTAAAATGATTTTGAAAATCTTTGATTAATTTTTTGTCAAGTTTTCTGCTAAATGTTACGGCTTCATTTTCACATTATAGAGATGTTAATTAAATGAATAAATACCGACTTTTTTTATAATTATCAAATAATTTTATTTACAACTGGAATTACTTGAATATTTCGCCTAAAACAATTTGGTCCATATTAGAACTAATTTGGTGAGTTGGAACATAACTGAAAATCGAAATAAATGGATGAATTCCAAGATGAAACAGCAATAAAAGTTCAAACAAGAAATAATAGAAACACAAACAATTAATAATTAATTAAAATCTAATTTCGGAATTTGATTAAATTAAACTGTTTTCAATTCAGTGTTAGAATAATCTGTGTATGTGCATGTGTATTTGTATGCGTGTATGTGTTTACTAGTGTGTGCAGCACTGATGGTGGTGGTAGTAATAGTAGTAATAGTAGTACCAGTTCGCGCGTGCAGCAGCAGCCGTCGCCACCGACGGCATCAGAACCAGCAACTTACGTAATCGTAAAAGCCTTCACCCTCTTGTTAGAACCGACCGACCCACACACGACTGCCGTTGGGATGGAATTCCTCTCCATTTTAATCTTTGAAGCTCTCGTGTGTGTGTGTGTGTATATATATATATATATATATATATATATATATATATATATATATATATGTATATATATATATATATATATATATATATATATATATATATATATATATATATATATATATATATATATATATATATATGTATATATATATATATAATGTTGATATTTTTGACATCATAAGAATTTATGAACTTCGAGAGAACTGTGAAACTCGAAGCAGATAAAGCTATAAATAATAGTGTGTAAACATTGGGTTAAAAAAAACTTTGGATAGAAAAAGTTGAAGGCTGCTCGTGAGACTTTTTCTTCCCCAAGTATTTTTTTTAACCCAATGTTTACACGCATTATTTACAACTTTATCTGCATCCAGTCTCCCCGTTCCAACATACATACATGCATACATACATAAGCATATAGCCTTGGTTGTGTGGCTGAGAAGTTTGTTTCGCAAACACGATGTCCGTGTTCGATCTGACCGCATTTTATCCTGGCCAAATAGTTTTACTATAGCCTCCTTTCTAGTTGCATATGTGCATCTACATATGGCTATGAAAGACCCTATATGAAGGACCCTTCCTATGAAACCTAAAATGTTTGTTGGCCAAGCTGTTGGTTTTGCTTGTTGCCACTGTAATGTTTTTCGAACATTCAGAAATGGATAGTCATGTTGCTCAATGGTTCTGTCACTCTAAATTTTTAACGTTAATTTACTTGTTGCACTTTCTTTTACCCAAAGACAGGTCAAGACTCTGTAGTTTGTTCACTGATAGAGATACGGTAAGTGTAGTATAAGTAGCAATTCATAAGACTTTGGTCTTGAAGTACGAGGTATGCTTTCGACCATCCTCGAAGCTAGAGTTTGCGATACGAGTGGTGAGGGTGCTGTTGAAATAGCAACCTATAGGATCTGCTGTTGTTTTTGTTGTTGTTGTTGTTGTTGTTGCCACACTCTGTCCCCTCTTCTGCCTTTCTAATGAAGAAGGCCCTCAAGTAGTTCTTACAATCACACGTATAGTAGCCACCTCTTCCGTCCAGCACTACCAGTTTCAGAGTACCTGTCTCGGCTCCCACTACGCAACCCTATTCCAGGATGGCCTTGTAGTTTCCAGGAGTTATCAGGATTTGTATGTTGTTACTAACCCCTCATGAATATATCACTTTTAATTACCTCTTCCCTTACCATCTCCCCATATTGAATTAAAAGGGTGTCAATGAACCAAGAATCAATGCCACTGCCAATGTGTTGGTGATTCGTGGCTTATGTTACAACTATTGGCTCATACAACAATACACAGATAACCTGGCGATGTACGATGCATTGGGGTATGGGTCCATGCCAGAGGATGACGTGCCATCTTGCATTCAGTCTTCAAAACCAAACAGACACTGCCGTATATCTAGCCACAGTTGTTGGTGACCATGTAGATGATGACCACATGGTCACCATATACGGTGACCATGTAGGAGATAACCACTTTACCTACATAGATAAGACTTCTTTTAGTTGCTTTAGTAAAGTCTTTCACAAAGACATACTGCTTTTTCAGGTGTATATCACTTTCTTCCTCGCTCGTACTTGGAGAAATTCTTCTGACAAAGAATCATATTCTTTTTTGAAATCCCGCCTTTAATTAGACTTGAACCATAACATTTATATTGTTAAGATCGTTTAAAATATTTTCATCTGGCAAAGAAGTGTCTGTACTTCTCTGCTATTCATGCTACGAAAAAGTCACTAAAATTCTTTGTACTAGTGTTTTTGATTAAGGGGTTGCTGTCTGATGTCTTGTGGCCATTTTGAGTGAATATAAACGAGAAAACATGTTCAGCAACATCCTTTTACCCAAACGAGAAAAAACATAAAAATCAAAGCTTTCACCTTTTCTAAATTATAGATATACAAAATAAGACAAAAATAAACACACAATTGTTAAGAACAAAAAAAAAATAATAATAAATTTAAAAGTTTCCTCATAAAGCCAGTTCGCCAGCGGCATTTCGTCCGTCTATACGTTCTGAGTTCATATTCACCCGACATCGACATTGCCTTTTATCCTTTCGGTGTCGATAAATTAAGTACCAGTTGAACACTGGGTCGATGTCATCGACTTATCCCTTCCCCTGAAATTGGGAGCCTTGTGCCAAAATTTGAAACCATTATTATTATTATTATTATTATTATTATTATTATTATTATTATTATTATTACTGAGTGACGGAGCAGTACATGCCATCAAAGTGACACTGGGGTAAACTATACCAAGCCCAGTATACCCATCATGACTACCCGTCTGATAAGGGTACACCAGGCACATGCATCACAACCATATGTGCGCGACATAGTAGTCTCATATCAAGATAAACAGCGCATGACCTTGCAGGTGGGGCCCAGTTAGAATTTTCTTCAGGTCGAGTAGCCTATCCCACTCAAAAGGTCCCTGAATAAGGTTTGTTTAAGGAGGATGAACGAAACACCCATGTTTCCAGAGGTGAATTATTCAAACCTCAAAGAAATCCTCTCAAAACATGGCTCTGATGCTCCACCACTACTTCTGCTCATGATCAGAGATGCACATATCGTCAGCCACTAAGGGACATGCTCAACTGGTTAATATCAAGCAACTGACAAGCAAATCTGTGGTATTGAGCAGAATATTTGCTGTAGCCCATCTTTTATACCAAGACAAAACAATATACATGACAGCACTTCCAATCAGTTAAGATAAGAAGCCATGAGAACCACTGTCTGGTACTGCATCAGGGCATTTATTATCATTATTATTATTATTATTATTATTCAGTAGTTTTATTTTTATAACGTGCTTTCACTTCACTACCGAGCGCAGCTCTGTGCGCCTTGGGTATGTGCTGTGGTTTGCTGTGGTGCTCTTATGTTTACTGTATTGAAAGTGTTTTGCGTAGAATGTGTGCAGTACCCAGTAGTGCAATTTTCTGTATGTTATATATATTTGTAAGTCCTGGTGTTTTTGTTATGTATTTGTCTGAATATTTTTTTATTATACCTAAGGCACCTACTATGATAGGAATTGTTTCTGTTTTTAGATTCCACATTCGAGTTATCTCTATTTCCAGGTCTTTGTATTTTGAAAGTTTTTCCATTTCTTTTAGAGAAACGTTGTCATCTGCTGGTATTGAAACATCAATTAGAAGGCATTTTTTTCCTTCATGATCTTTGACAACTATATCTGGTCTATTTGCCTTAATTTCTCTATCTGTGTGTATTGGCATATCCCAGAGTATGGTTGCTTTCTCGTTTTCTGTGACCTTTTCTGGCGTGTGTTTATACCATCTTTTTTCTGTTGCTATTCCATAATGTTGGCATAGCTTCCAGTGTATATTATTATTATTATTATTATTATTATTATTATTATCATTATTATTATTATTATTATTATTATTATTATTATTATTATTATTATTAGAAGTAGCAGCGGCAGCGGAGGCCTGTATAGATGACAGCTGTTACACAGCCAACACATTTGTGACATGTAATCAATTATTTCCCTGTTCCTTGTCATGGTTCGTTGATAGTATCAAATCATTTGCCATATTTTACGCTTGATTTATTCACGCTTTTCCGGATGATTAGAATCACAAAATGAATTTTTTGTTCGTTGGCAAAGGAAAAAAAGCAATGAGAAAAAAATAGACCTCTTTATGTACCATTCAGAATAATGAGTTATTTGATGACAAATAGGAAAAGGCGGAGTTTGTTGGGTCTTTGAAATAGCAAAAGAAATATTTTGCAAACGTTCACTAGACCTATTCGTGGTGAACGTGATTGTTTCGTTTTCTAACAATTCCTCGTGTTTACAGAGACATGGTGGAGCAGGCATAAGAAAGATTTTTATTGATTTGACTCGTACAACTACCACCCTTTAGAAGAGGAAGTCGATTGCAGAAACGATAGTATAATGTTTCCATTTAAACTGAGGCGATAAAAAGACTAGAACACAATATTATTAATTAGTAGACCACACTGTAATTTCAGTGAGCTCTCGTTTTTGCTATGGTGAATTTACTTACTACCCCTGTTTACAGTCTGGAGCCATGGACTTGATACAATACACTGGAATTCTAACCCTCTGCTTATAGTTTTTTTCCGAATCATATATATATATATATATATATATATATATATATATATATATAGAGAGAGAGAGAGAGAGAGAGAGAGAGAGAGAGAGAGCGCGCGACTATTGGATGCTTTGCATCGTTTTAGCTTTCGAATGATGCCATCTCGTTGACAATGCGAGCAAGCCAATATCTCCCCTGGTCAGAAATCTAGTCCGTCGCAGGGTGAAATGTACACAAGTGAATGGGCTGAAGCAATGTGAAATGTAATGTTTTGCCCGAGAACACAACGCACTGCTCAGTCCGAAAATCGAATCTACGACTGCTAAATCATCAGAGCAAGGCCATAACTACAGGACCACGCGCCTTCACACACACGCACACACACACACATGTATACATATAATATATGAATTCATGCGTGTGTGTGTGTGTGTGTTGAATAAATTTAAACATGGTCGGTTTTCATGTTTTTTTATGGTGTTTTAACACTAAAAGAATATTTTCATAAAGTTCAATTAACGATTTCATACGTTCGTAGTAATCATCAGATTTCATATGCATTTAACTTACAGTTGAGTTCTTGACAACTGTAGTACCTCTTAGAACGCTCTGAGAAGCTGAATTTATGGAATACGGTTTTGACCAATCCGCATGCAGCTTAAACGTCACGGTTTGCCAGGGTACCGATATACTGTAATTTGTTTATATTCATGTTAAAGATATTTTTTAATCCACACCATTAGCTGGTTGTCATATTATTGTTATTATTTCCGTTCAGAACAGATTTGAACATTTTTATAAACCGTTTTTCTTTTATCTTTGAACGTGCTGTTCATAACGCCGTAGGCTGCGGCGAAAGTCTCAAAAAATAATTTCAAATACGCGACAAATGCTCAGAAGTACCGAAATTCTATCGGCTGGCGAAATTTCATCAGTACCAGTGGATGGGACCATTGTATCACGTAATTTCACCGTACTACGAACCATCAGCAGTAGGAAGCCAAACACCGAATGCCAGACTGAAAATCATGACAATGTGACAATAAAGCAAGGGCACTCAGAAATTTTTAAAGCTTGTCCTAAGAGAGGATCATTCTGATATAAAACGGGATATGCAGGGAATCGCATTGGACATTTAAGGGAACTTATGTTTGCGCTTGAGATCATGAGCTTCCACCATGATCACAGTTCGATGACAAACAAGATAAAAGAATTATTTTAGGATTTTCAAAAATAAAAGCTTAAAATTTATTAATTCGGACTAAAGAGTACACATTAGATTTGCAGCAAAATTTAATTTTAAAAATGAAATGTTTTATTAAATATAACAAACACCGAATTAAAATTCGAATTCCTTATGATAAACTGCTGAATAACGTAAATAGTGTTTAATTTCTATAAGATGAAGTTAAACCTGACAGTTGATAAAATATGAATTACACCACTTGCTTCATTTCAGGCTTAATTTAAGATGACAACATGATGCCATCGAAGTCGTGTCGCAATTAATAAAATATATATAATTATTATTATTTTCATTGAGAGAAGATAGTCCTCCCACATTGTAGACTCATTGCAGACTAACACTTGTATTGAACGGTATAACAATTTGATAAAAATGCATACTTGTTTCGTATCTCTCTCTCTCTCTCTCTCTCTCCCTCTCTCCCTCTCTCTAAATTCAATTATTGATGATTTAATATATTTACATTAACTAAGATACTAGAAAACATTTACAGACACTATTTTACAGAATATAAAATGACATTATAAGTATTTACTAGAAGATGATTTAAACTGATTCTTTCAATTCGAATTTACTTGGTTGTAGATGATCATTTTTGAAAACTATGACTACTTTAACTTGGTAGAATAAATGTTTAATGATTTCACTCTAGGCTGAATTTTTTCTTCAAATAAAATCTGCTAATTTAATATGTAAAGAGACAAATCGTTCGAGTATTCAGGTTCTCAAAAATACAATCGTTAAAATAATTTATTTTAAGCATCAATAAAAAATATATCAATTTCTGTTCAATTTTAATTTTCTTCTCTCTTTGCATCCGTCAATCAAACAGATTTATAAAACTCACCAAAAATGGTTCAAAATAGCCGATATCAGTAATATACACAGTTGGTTATTTTACTAATATTTTGTAAATTTTGAATCCATGTGGGTTTTTGTTTTTTTTTTTTTGTTTTTGCTTTGGTTTTAAGGTAACCTGTATAAATATGATAAACATTAAAATATAATCATATTTGACCTCTGAAAAGATCATTAGAACAAACTGGATTAGTTTAGATATTGTACAGTGAATATGAGAAATAAATAGATGAATAAATATCCACTCTACATTTGAAATGCATTGATTTGCTGAATTGTGATCTTCTTGACTATTCGGTTCCAAATAACAATATAAGTGTGTGCATGTATATATATATATATATATATATATATATATGAGACAGAATGTATTGGAAACTTTATTTATCACAACGATCGTTTCGGCATACTTCTGCACTGCTCCCTAGTGGGTGGGGAATGATATAATGAAATCGAATGCACCCCACAGTACAGAAGAAACGTCATCAGGTGACATAATTGGCCTCTAAATTATAAAATTTCCATTTCGCACATAGGTGTAGCTGGATGATATTATTAGTATTGGTGTGTTGGTATTAACCAGTTCCCAAATACATTGATGGAGCAGAATAACTGTGGTGCGTATTCAGAGCTCGAATAAAAACCGGCAGTGGACACAGACTGCAATATATTTTTCGAAGAGACCCCTCTACCTAAGATGTGAATGCATCCCTTGTTAACCCGCACGATGGACGATACAGATACAAGAACATTCAAATCATTATAACACTTCTACATAAAACCAGAATTTTACTAATCAGAAGATATTTTGAAAGAATTATTTATAGACAAAACTTCTCAAAATTACAAGAGAAACCGTGAAGATGACAACTATGCTTTCTCAAGTATATTCTTCCCTTCTTTAAACCGGTAAGGTTGTAGGAGATTTGGTTGCTATTTCTAGTATGTCATGTGCCCATGCAGATATTCCTTTGCTGTCTACAAAGTTATTTGACCAGTTTCTTTTATTAACAACTTTTGAAGATTTCTAGGGATTGTGCTATCTGCGCTACTTTACTGTTTGATTTTGAAATGGACTTCAATATTTGTCAGTTACACTGAGTAGTAAGACAAGAACAAGGCCTTTATTGGGGGTATATGGATGATTAAATATTTATTCTAACATTCAGCTGATATTTTAACAACCACCCCAGTCCTCTTAACCTGGTCTTGTTGCTGAAATGAAGATGGTCACGGATAAGAGAGTGAGGCTGACGACACGCAACTCTTCAACACTTTAAAGAAAATCGCTTTGCAAGTTATCAGTCATCCTCAAGGATGACTAGATGGTTCTCGTCTCTCAGATGAATGAACATGAATGGAGTAGGGAATCCAACGATTTAGTCTTCAGTGACATGATAATGCAGCATTTCGTTCACCTTTACGTTCTGGGTTTAAATTCCACCGAGGCCGACTTTGCTGATCATCCTTTTCGGGGTCGACTTTGCTTATCATCCTTTTCTGGATCGATGAAGTAAGTACTAGTTGAATACTGGGGTCGATGTAATCAATTTATCCTCTCCCCCGAAATTGCTGGCCTTGCATCAAAATTTGAAATCAGTATTCCTGAGAACTAACAAAAATGACTTGCACTTTTTAGTTATGTATCTTTACGTTCTGAGTTCAATTTCCCTCAGTGTCAACTTAACATTTTATCTTTCCCTGGCCGTTATAATAAATACCAGTCAAATAATTCAGTCTTAACCGACTATAGCTCTTCTTTGTGCCTTTGTAAGAAATCAATATTGCTAAGAAATTTACATGTTGAATTTTATGTTTACATCGTTCCGAGGTCGCATCATCTTACTCTCTGCACCTGACAATGCGTTTGCTACAGCCGCCTTCCATTCCATTGGACCATAGAGGTTTCTTCTGTAGAGTCTGCCGAATCTGATTTTCACATGCATAAGAAGGTAAACCCTAAAATGCTACTTGACCCGTAACTGGGACCATGACATGTGCTATTAATCTGGGTCGGAGTTGACCTAGAAACAATAGTGACTAAGAGGTGGTTCCAAATTCCTAAAAATCACTGGAACTCCCAAACCAGGGTTTCACTACCGGATGCAGTTGAAAGTCAACCCAAGACAAAGATTCTTTTCTGCTACATGCATTACATCCGTTAATTCTTTCTTGGGGTCCTCAAAATATTAAACTTCACAGAGGGAAAAACTAGATGCTTTATGAGAGAGAGGTGTATTACGCTGGGATATGAACAAGTCACTACCAATGATCTATCTCAGCTTCTGATCACTAACTCCACTGTGTGTAACATACAGTTACACACATTTTGCACACACATACCACATATTAAACCATGTCACACGCACAAAATCATACGTTAAGCACGTTACATACTAAACACGTTACACACACGTCAATACTTGAAGATTCTAGAGAATGTCTCTAACATATGCCCACCTCACCAGACTGGATCCATTTTTAAGTCGTCTCTGTTAGATCAAAAGGATAGCGTTAATAATTTGCAGATTCTTCTGAAAATATCAACTGTTTCATCAATTTTATTTAATTAAATTGTAATCAATAAGAAAATGAAAACGGAAAACAATGTTGTTTGAATTAAATATTTGGTTTTTCGCCGATTTTAAAAATTCACAGGAATTAACCAGAAGGCTTCTATGTGGTCATTCTGTCTGCTAGAAATAGCAACTAAGCAACCTTAAATTACACCCTAAGTCTTCTAAAAACAAACACATTGGATAATATAGTCCTGGATACATTATGTCTCATGAAAAAGATGGGTTGGTAGCTGGCAGAGCGCCTTTAATCATTGTTTTTGTTTTGTTTTTTTTCTCTCAATCAAATCTGACCTTAGACTAAAGAACAAAATTCATCGTTAGCTACAACTAAAACAACTTCAAATATTTTTGTTATTCGTCACTCATTTTCAGTTCAATTAATCCAGAGTTGATTGTCTTTACCACTCAAACGTTGTTTGAACTGATGCCGTTTCATAAACAAATATTTATTAACTCGTGAGCTGTTGAAGATTGCGTTGATGCCTATTTAAACGTACAGAAATATTACACAGAAGTGGTTCACTGTGTTATTAGTTTCCTTTTTACCTCTTATCTCTCCTCTTTAATTTGCTTCATTCATTGGACTGCGGTCATACTGTAGCACTGCCTTGAATGGATTAGTCGAGAGCAAATCGACCCTAGGACTTACTTTTTAAGCCTGGTACTTATTCTAGCAGTCTCGTCAACCGAACAGCTTGATTACAGAGACGTAAACAAACCACCACCGGTTGTCAAGCGGTAGTTGGGGAACAAACACGCTTTGGTCTACCCGGGGCTAAAAAAAGAAGACATTTTCCCAAGATGCTGCGCAGTGGGACTGAACCCGATACCATGAGTCTAGAAGAAAGCTTTTTATTACACAGCCATGCCTGCGTCTTCACTTATGTATATTAACAGGTATTCCCAGAGTCATGCCCCAATTAATGTGTGTGTGTCTGTGTTTATATCTGTGTTTATTCCGCATCACCGGTCGACACCTGGTATTGTTGTGATTACGTCCCCGTAACATAGCTGCGGTTCAGCAAAAGCTACAGATAAATAAGTACCAGGCTCATAAACATAAGCGCCAGGGTTGATTCATTCGACTAAAAATTCTTCAAGGTGGTGCTGCAGCATGGCCGTAATCTAATGACTGAAACAAATAAAAGGTAAATGATAAAAAGATTCACAGCAAACACAAACTACAGCGCACGTACATTCCAATAAACTGTTTGGTGCAACAAACTTGTGTGTTCCAGGAGATTTAATGGTGGTCTCAGTTTTGGAGGGAGTGTAGCGAGTACATCAGCTTCAAATACCTCGGAAACGTCCAAGGTAAACATCATATAGAAGGTCCTCTTTAGAGGTCAAAAGTAATAGCGTACGGCAATCTGGAAAAAGTGATGGATCCGACAGACGCGTGCAGCTACTAACAGTTTACATTTGTTGTAAGATGAGCGCATGTATTAAAAGTTTTGAGGCAACACTGTGAAGCCAGAAAGTGACAAAGAAACTGCTGCTACTGATGTTGCTGCTGCTAATGTTGCTGCTGCTGCTACTGACGTTGCTGCTGCTAATGTTGCTGCTGCTGCTACAACTACAACAAACTCAAGAACAATGTTAAGGCGAACTAGTAAACAAATATGTCGTTTTAAAGCCCGAGCGGAAGTATGAACCACAAGGAACATGAATTGGCTGATAGCTCCTTTTTCCTATGACTAACAAAACTTTATAACAGTAAACTATAAAATCACTGTTACAAACATAAATAAATGCTGTCAGGAATTCACTATTGCAGAAGTGGGAGTATGTTGCAATTGAAAAGGATTTCATTAACTTTCTTGTGTTAAACTGATAATTATTTTCCAGTGGCCCTAATGGAGAAGGCTGTAGACTATACTAGCTATATATAAGAGACAAGTTCCGTTGTTTCACATGAGGGAGAGGTGGACATAGTGAAAACTGATTTAGGATTTAAATGTTGGGGCGATATTTCTGGAAACTCTGTAAGCCAGTGACGTAAAAAAAAATGCAATCAGACGAAACTATTGTGATATGAGGAAGAGATATACTGCTTCCTATTGATTAAGTAAAATATTGATTTTGTTGAGTAAAACCATTTTAGAAGTTATTTAATGACAACAGCATTCTGTTGATTAGATTTTTAAAAAGAAACTTAAATAGATTCTTCAAATAGGCAACGACGTCTGCTAGAAGTAGTATCGTCACGATCATTTAACAAAACGACTGAGAAAGACATAAACATAAAATCTAAGACTTATTTTGTTATAAGACTTCTGTGTTTTCGTATCTTATATTACAACTAAAAGTTTCTTCACTTTTTTTTAGCAAAACTAAAACTTAATAACTTCATACACCGATTTACTATGTCTTCCCATATCAGTGAAACCTTGTTGAAGTTTAATTTCTCTAAAATTGAACTGAAATCAATTAAATATTTATTATCACACATTCCTGATATCTGTATGGCACCATCTTCTTACATAGTATAGCTTAATAACTTCTAGCATAGAGTTAATATTTCATAATATTCCAAACAATAAACTCTTCCTTTATGTTCAATTATAATACTTAGTGTGTAAGTATGTAGAACGTTAACTGCTTCAATCTCTGCGAAGGCTATGACGCAACTGCTTCCTTGAAATTAAAAAAAAAACGTGATAGAAATGTTCAAACTCTTTACGTTTGAAGACAGCGATCTGGCAGAGTCGTAAGTAGTCCTTGTCGATGGGAGAATAAAACATCATTTGAGGATGTCCGCCATTTAAGAATTAAGGAATAGGGATTATATTACGAAAAATCCTTCTGTTTCGGGGAGAAAGAGAGAGAAAGAGAGAGAAAGTGAGAGAAAGTGAGAGAAAGAGAGAGAAACAAACAAACAGACAGACAGGATTGAAATAATGACCCACGGGTTTGGAATACTTACTCCTGTTGCACAAAACTGGAAAGTTCGTGTTTTAATGTTGGCGGTTTCGGGTACAGAATGAGTTAATCTTGACAAGAGATTCTTCATTACAAAAACTGTAGATATTAGAAGAGATCAAAATACAGGGAAATTTCTGACTTTAGGGATTCTAAACTTTCTTTTACTTTTGCTCTTTGTTTCGAACCCAAGAGACCATAATTTGTCCTGATTAAATCGAAAAGAAATGAAAATCCGATACCACATCCAACAACATATGGGAACAATGGCGTAAATATCATAGAATTTTAGAAGTTTGATTGTAGAAACACCTAAGAAAGATGATGATCATCATCATTATGATGATGATTGTGGAGAAAGTGATTGTAATTATGGTGGTGGTGGAGGTGGACGTAGTGATAAGGGTTATTAATAGATTAATTGTGGTTGTGCTAATGATTGTCCTGGTGGTTGTGATGGTGGTGATAATGGTAATTGTGCTGAAAACAGAAACGAACGCTAAAGAACATGGACCAGCCCTCACTATCAATAAGCGCAACTAATGTAAGAAGTTTAATACTCTGAAAACGTTATTCGGAATATTTTCTCCGTAACCAATCTTATAATATTCCACCACAGACTGAAACGCAGCTCCTTTAATTTACACCTACATTGAAATGCCACAGCTATAAAAAAAAAGTCTTATGTTTCACATATTTTCTCTTTAGTTTTTTACTTGTTTCAGGCACTAGATTGTGGTCACGCTGGGGCAAGGCCTTGAAGGACTTTTTGTCGAATGAATCAACCCTACGTACATATCTTTTTAAAGCCTGGTACTTATTCTATCGGTCTCTTTTGCCGAATGGCCAAATGACGAGAATGTAAACTAGTTGTCAGATGGTGGCTGGGGAACAAACTCAAAGATATACATACATATAAATAAATACATACATGTACGTGGCGCTTCTTTCCGTGTCGGTCTACAAAATCCACTCACAAGGGTCTTAGTAGATGACACTTGCCCAATGTGTCTCGCAGTGAGATTGAGCCTGGATCCATGTGGTTGGAAAGCAAACTTCTTAACACACAGCCACGCATGCACCTATCCACACCTGTAACTATAAATTATACATATATGATTTCTTCATCAAAGCGGTGCTCCAGCATGGCCAGAGTCTAATAACTGAAACAAGTAAAATAAATACAGTTGCACGTGCAAGCTCATATTTTAGCTCTTCAGTCAGGTGACTAGAATTAATAAAAATAAAAAGATTTATATTACAAAGATAAAAAAACTTCAACAACTCCAGGTGACAGATGGGGATCATAAATTCTTACAAAATCTATGATCCCAATCATGTGTTACTGTTTATCTCCAGATCAGCTCTGATTGAGCAGATTAATATAATCAAAAATGATCCAGCATTGATCATACGGGAGTGCTATTTCAAACTCCAAAATAAATTTTCCTATATTTTTACGTGCGTAGGAATACACTTCTTACCATATATATATATATATATATATATATATATATATATATATATATATATAGAGAGAGAGAGAGAGAGAGAGAGAGAGAGAGAGAGAGAAAAGGATAAAGAGAACAATGGCAGAGTTAGAAATATATAACTCTGCCATTGTTCTCTTTATCCTTTTCTCTCTTTATACATACACACGCTAATACACGACCTATGTTATAATCCCCACTCATGTTTATACAATGTAAGGGGCAAAACTAGCCGGTATACAGCACTTACTTGGTATTACTTGTATCTTTAGGCTTTGGTTGAATCCAATACCCTTCATAACCTTATATATATATATATATATTTATATACACGATGGGCTTCTTTCAGTATCCGTCTCACAAGGCATTGGTCAGTCCGAGGCTATGGTAGAAGAGACTTGCCCAAGATGGTACACAGTGGGGCCGAACCTGGAACCATTGGAAAGTAAACTTCTTACTACACAGCCACGCCTGAACCTATAAAATATTTGATGAAATATGAGAAATAAATGAAGAAAATCTGAAAAAATTGTCTTTTGTAAAATTGGATGTGTCTCCACTTTCAAAGCTGTGGGATAAAACCACTTTCTGCAGTTAATGGTATTAAAATTTTGAGCGGATTTATCCGCTTTCAGCGTTCAAAGGGTTAAATTTATTCAATTGAACATCATTATCTTCCTGAAAATATATATTTCTTTTTTGTCTTGTAAGCACGAAAAATTACCGCCCTCGCCTTGACATCAACAATGTAATTGTTTCAATAGTCCCTGTGTGGAAGATTCCAACAGTGCCAACATATATTAGAGCCAGATAAAGATAACTGTGTTCTGTAATTATTTCGTATACGCTTTTAAATCGCAGTTCTCTGAGCACTAATCACGCTGTCATGCGAATCCACATTATAATTCAACTGTTAAATATCATCATCCAAAAACTTCCGACATCTTTGGCAGTAATAATTTTCTATATTCACAATGTTATCTCAATATCCAGTGTTACTGAAGCGAGTGCTATACACAACTGAGCCCGGTTTAACAAAACAGATTCTAGAAGCTTTTAACGAAATTGTGACAATTTTCCGGATCAACTCCCTATTTGATCGATCATAGGTAAAACTATATCATACGTTAGAATATATTGTACTCCTGGGCAGAAACCTACGATTTACAGGGTGGGAATGTCGTAGATAATATCAATCACAGAAAATTTTACAAATAGTTATTTGTTATTATTTAACTCCAGGTCAGCTCTAATCGAGCACATCTATGATCAAAGTCATTCAATTCTTAGAGATCTATATGTGTTTACAGCTGTGGTTCCCAAAGAGGGCAATACTGCCCCCTCTAGAAGTATTGGAAAGATCTAGTAGGGAGCGCTGAAGTAGGGGCGATAATGAGGTGGCTAAAGGGGAGCAATGGATGTAAAAAAAAAGAACGAAATAATGGATACTTAGATTAAGTTTTATTTGTGAAATACAGTTGTTTTGTGTGTGCTGCAGAAAGTGGTCTGTGGATGTAGTGGTGAGTCGGTAGTGAGTGTTATGAATGTGGCTTGGGTGCCAAGGGGGTGGCATCTCAAAAAAGTTTGGGAACTTGTGGTTTACAGCATTGAATAATGTAGTTCAATATATTTTACGTATTCTTCCTTTATAAAATGGTAGAATGTTATTTGGCTGCTGTGAAGTGGAGTGACCATGTTGCGATTTCAAATTCCACCAATACTGATAAAGTAACTGGTAATTTATTTCAACAGCTATTTTGAAATTAGGATACGAAATGTGATGCCTGAAACTAAACAGATCCGACATTTAATCTGGTGTTCTACTTGTTGTCATATGTTACTATTTAAACTGTCACCCTGTAGAGGCGCAATGGTCCAGTGGTTAGGGCAGCGGACTCGCGGTCATAGGATCGCGGTTTCGATGCCCACACCGGGCGTTGTGAGTGTTTATTGAGCGAAAGCACCTAAAGCACCACGAGGCTCCGGCAGGGGATGGTGGCGAACCCTGGTGTACTCTTCCGCCACAACTTTCTCTTACTTCCTGTTTCTGTTGTGCCTGTAATTCAAAGGGTCAGCTTTGTCACACTGTGTTACGCTGAATATCCCACGTGTCTGTGGAGTGCTCAGCCACTTGCACGTTAATTTCACGAGCAGGCTGTTTCGTTGATCGGATCAACTGGAACCCTCGACGTCGTAGTGCCAACAACAAACTGTCACCCAAATGGCTGCATTAGGTACTTGTTTGTTGAGGCATGACTTTAGTTTTACTTCTGTTGACAGATTCCTGTCCTCATAAACGTCAGTGATAATACCAGTAATTGTCTGGAATCCTTCAGTCGAAGTCATTCTATGACATCTTTTGTGTGTGTCAGTTCAGCAGTTACCAATGTAATCGGGATTTTTGTTCTGACACCGAGGAATGCACCAAGGTTGAATAATTTGCCATCAATCCAGTATAAGCTGGACACCATAAAATACTCATGGTTGCAACATTTGATCATTGTTCTATTCTGTCAGATATCACTTTGAACTAAACAACTAAATTCTCCTTGGTAATATTGCGTCTATATAACAGAAGTCTACTCCATTAGGGCCGGCTCAGAGCTAAACAGATAAATTCTCCTCTGCAACACACCTAGACATCGTCTTCCGCAGTTTTGTCATTTATCCAAGGAAACCGGAAGTTTCTCAGTCGATAACGTAAATTCCAAATTAGAAGCATTTTTTTTTTTATTTTAAGTATTTTTTCTGTCACATCCCTAAAACCAGATAGATTTTGACAAGCTATAGAATTTGACTAATTTGTCAACTTTTTACGGAAAGCTGGCAAAGAAGCAATTTAACATTTCATATTCCCAAAGATTGTCACTGAATTTCTTAAAGCAAAAAAAAAAGCGACAGACTAAACAATTCGTTTAATTACGTCGACTAATTCTTTCCGTTAGCTTTTTTTAAATTAAAATACGATGATTTATTGCACATGTGACGAGGTGAGAGGGCATGAGTGTTAAGTAATCTAAGTTTTATACTTGTTTTGATTCCAAATACTTGAGTCACCCTACCATCAGCTAACCGATCCAAGAATTGTGAGGTGTCACTTCCACTCCACAGCCCAAATCTTGAATTCCATCCCCGACCTACCCTACTCTCCCGAATTTAAAAGTGAAGTCATTATCAACGAATTTTGGGTGGGAAATAGTTGATTTTTTTTTTTTTTAATGAAGTGCTTTTTTTTTTAAACAAGTTCTTTTGGTAAACGAAATTTTTAAAATGTTGTTGCTTGGCAATATCATTTAATACCAATATCTATGGCATTTATAGAAGGGTAAAATACAATAAGCTAGCAAGAACATTTGTTTTTATTCGTAATCAGTTAGATTAATATGGCAGCAAATATTTATGATCATGCATAATAATTTAGAAATTGCGTTTAGTAGGTTTTGTTTTTATAATATTTAGTGGAAGAGATGTTCTCGGTCGTAAATATTTGGTTTATGAAGATTCGCAGTTGATAATAATTTATTTTCCCTAAGAAATTAGATTTCTGTGAATGTGGAATAAAGTTAATTGGAAGGTTGTTAGTTCTAAGGATTACGTAATTCAGAACGTACAAGATGATACTAATGCTCATTCTACTCTAGGTAAATGTCTGAAATTTTGTATGGAAGACACTAGTCCATTATATTGACCCCACTGCTCAACTGGTGCCTGTTTATTCTATCGACACCGAAAATTATGGAAGTCAAAGTCGACCTCGGCTGAATCTGAACTCAACGCACAACCAGAAGAAACGACGCTAAGCATCATTTTATCTGGTAGGACCACGATTCCGCCAGTTCACAGTCTTTAAGATGTTGGCGGAATCGTTAAAATGCCGGACAAAGTGCTTGCTGGTATTTCCTTCAGCTCTTTACATTCTCAGTTCCAATGCTGTCAGGGTCGACTTTGCCTTTCATCTTTTCGGAGGCGATAAAATAAGTGCCAGTTGAGCACTGGGGAGCGATATAATCGACTTAGTCCCCCTTCCACGAAATTGCTGGCCTTGTGCCAAAACAATCTAAAACAAACATTTAATTTTAGCATTATTGTGGCTCTTTGTCAAATTTAAAGTGAATATATTCCACGAGCCTAAAATGGATCCGTCAAAGTTGGGACCTTTGTTTAGTACTGCTTCTTCAGATCTTTCTAGATATCGGCTACTTACACTAATTATTGCTTTCGCAGGTGGGTGACGGACTTCAGTCTTCATTCTCTGACCTTTGAGTTTCATAAACTTCTTAATCTAGCATGTCTTCACCATTTCAAATTCTTTCATGTACGACTTTTCTAGATCTTGTTGGATTCTCTTTTATTCTTCATCTATGGTTATTTTCCTACAGCACTCCGTCGGTTACGACGATGAGAGTTCCAGTTGATCCAATCAACGGAACAGCCTGCTCGTGAAATTAAAGTGCAAGTGGCTGAGCACTCCACAGACACATGTACCCTTAACGTAGTTTTCGAGGAGATTGAGCGTGATAAAGCTGGCCCTTTGAAATACTGGTACAACAGAAGCAGGAAGAAAGAATGAGAGAAAGTTGTAGTGAAAGAGTACAGGAGGGTTCGCCACCATCCCCTGCCGAAGCCTCGTGGAGCTTTTTAGGTGTTTTCGCTCAATAAATACTCAACGGCCGGGCTGGGAATCGAAACCGCGATCCTTTGACCGCGAGTCCGCTGCCCTAACCACTGGGTCATTGCGCCTCCACATGTATATATAATACTACATATGTGTTCAAAGGCAGCGAGCTGGCAGAATCGTTAGCACGCCGGGCAAAATGCTTAGCGATATTTCGTCTGTCTTTACGCTCTGAGTTCAAATTCCGCCGAGGTCGACTTTGTCTTTCATCCTTTCAGAGTTGATAAATTAAGTACCAGTTGCTACTGGGGTCGATCTAATCGACTGGTCCCCTCCCCAAAAATTTCGTGCCTGGTGCCTAGAATAGAAAAGAATATATGTGCGTTCAAAAATTGAGAGTAAAACATAACTGCAAGAATCTCTTAAGGTGGCAAGCAAGCAGAAAGTTAGCGCACCGGATAAAATGCTTAGCGGCATTACTTCTGGCTTTACGGTTTGGGTTCAAAAGCCGCCAATGTAGACTTTGCCTTTCATCCTTTGGGAGTCGATAAAATAAGTATCAGTTGAGCACAGGAGGTCGAGCTAATCGACTTAGCCCCTTAACCCAAAATTGCTGGCCTTGTGCCTGTAATAGAAAGGATTAATAATATAGAATCTCAAGAGAAATTTATTCCTGTTGGCCTCGACTTGTAGCACAAAGAAGTCAAAATTGTTAGTCAATAAATTTTGTGACACTGAAAGATTTTAAAATAAACTTTAAAATGCAGAATCGTAGAATCACAATGACTTCAAATTTTAACCGATTCTGTTCCATCAATTTGTGTATTACAGAAAGCAATGCACAAACTTAGATTTTTCCAGTTTTTCCATATTTTGACATTTATATAAGTAGAGGGTAGTTTGTAGATGACAAAAACTAAAATTTAGATGGAAAATAGAAGTTTGAAATGCAAACGATATTTTTCACTTAAATTTAATAAAAAATGCCAAGATTCTTTGAGAGGATTAGTCTTAAATTTAAAGCATAAATAGGCCAATTTAAGCTTAGAAATTATACATTTCAGCCTCCTCCTACCAAATCCATTTACAAGGGATATAGTTGAAAACACATGCCAGAGGTACCACGCAGTGGGATTGAGCCTAGAATCATGTGGTTAAAACAAACAAACTTACCACACAACCATGCTTGCACCTATTGTTAGGGCTTGTTTTGTTTTGATTTTTTAATTGTTAGGCCAGTTTTCATACGAAGCAGTAAAAATTGATATAAATAATTAAGTAGATACGACAGCTTTGTTTCAGTAACGGTGTGGAAAGAGCATTGAATATAAAGCGGATCATCTTGCATGGAAAGTGTAAGTGCAAGATTGATGATGTCTTAGTTAAATATCATCATCGTTAATTGAACAAGATAAGAAGAACTAGAAACTTAAGAATATCGTAGCTGAAGCTGGAATTTGAATTGAAATAATACCTTTAGCTATGGGTCTTAAAAAATGACTAAAAACGGAAAGACTAAAGTATCGTTGGAAATGTTAAATTTAAAGGGCTCTTTTCTTTCCCCTACTGCACACATGTGCAGGTCTGAGAAAACACTCTAATAGGTTTTGTTGAGTGTGAGAAAGATCATTTTAAATATTTGTTGGGGAGAAAGGTTTGTTGCTCAAGCTTTATAGAGGACATAACTGTTATGGTGATAGTTTCTGGGTACCAAGTATCGAAAAATGCTAAATATGGGAAACTCCATGTACATTTTCTTCGTAGAGGAACTTGGAATGTAGAGGAAAAGATAGTTGCTATTATGCGAAAGTGTAAGTCCAAAACGTTGCTTTTTCAGAAAACGGGAAAAATAGTTCCACCATTCCATAGCAAAACTGTTGTACTACACTTTGACAATTTTTGATATCTTGGCACTCGAAGCAGCTGCAGATACAACGGTTTGACCAAAAGAACTGGCTATTGCAAACAAAAAATAAATATTGCAAAAAAAATAATAAATGAATTAAAATTGGATATACGACAGTTTAACATAATAGCATCAAATTATACACTTATATTTAATTAAAACTTAATTTCAATTCCAGCTTCAGTTATTCTTTAACTCGTTTCCTTCATTAGACTGCGGCACCGCCTCGAAGACTTTTTAGGTGATTGAATCGACCCCATTACTTGTTTTCTTTAAAGCCTGGTATTTCTTCTATAGATCTCGTTCGTCGAACCGCTAAGTTACAGAAACGTAAACACACCAACATTGGTTGTCAAGCGATGGTTGGAAGACAAAAACATACAAGGCTTTGGTCAGCTTGAGGCTGTAGAAGAGACACTTGCCCAAGGTGCCACGCAATAGGACTGAATCTGAAACCATTAAGTAGAGAAGCAAGCTTCTTACCACATAGCCAAGCCAGTAAAGCTTCAGCTCTAATATTTTTTAAAGCTTCCACTTCTTATCCTGTTCGTTTCCAGATTCAACTAATTAAAAATATAATCACTGCTGTACGCACATTTTCCTGTTAGCTAGACCATGTCCGAGACAAAAAAAAGAAATTATGGAAACTCAGAGTTGAAAACGTGTAACGAAATACGATTACTCAGTTGAAACAAAATTCCTTATCAATCCATCGCTTATACAGTTAAAGAAATTCATGTTACTCCATCTTTGGTCTCTCCCTTAATGCAACCTTGATCTTTGTCAATCAGAAAATTAACATTTTTAGTAACAAAATGAAGAAATATTCTCGATCACTAGTGTAATGAAGGACTAAATTATTTTGTCAGTACGTACATAGCTATCCGTCACATGCGCTGGTACGGACATGTCTCCTGCTACATCAGCCTACCAGGGATTTACTCTCATTCGACGCAGCAGCTAGGGGCTTGATGGTGTCTCATCGCAGACCCCTCATTAGATAGCTGGACATGATTGGAGAAGATCTTCAGAGGTTCGACGTTACTTTAGAGAATGCAGAGGGGTCGGCTTAGGGCTGCCAGTGATGGAGAGCACTTGTGGACTTGGTCGGCTTTACGCATGATGACATCTCTGAAGCCACTAACCTGAGATGACCCCAAATCCATCAAGCTAGAGCATAAAGCAGCAAGCACTTACTAGATTAATTCATAACATTCCATCTTCAAATCTCGTCAAACTAACATGTAAAATGAGGTGATTATAGCCACTCATTCACCTTCAAAATACAACTGTACAAGGAAAAGAAAACCAAGCGTTGTTTCGTTAACTAATAAATATGCCTAGTTCTAAGGAAATTCATAGCAAGTTCTGACGTTCATGTCATTCCCAAAAAATAAAACAGATATATATGAAACGTTATACAAACTTCCTCACAGTCCCTGCTTGCAGGGATTAAACCTAGTGTTAAATAGCACCCACTATACAAGATATCTGCATATATTATATTGGTACAAGACCACGTATTTAAGTGATAATCGAGGGAGTTAACCTTATAAATGACTGGTACCTATCAATTTTACCCAACTCATCGACAATGAATTCCTCAATCCTTTTACTGTGGAAATCACTCAAATCCACACAAAATTCCATTATACTTTACAGGAGACTCTTGTTCAGGAATGTCGTGCTCGCAACTAATCTTTTGTCGAGATACATCAACTTGAAGGTAACGTGGCTTGCAGAAAATAGCACTTCTATTTTCGTTTCGCAGATATTTAACATCACTACAATAACCATGGAATTTAATTGCGCAGATAAAGAGTTAGTCTTCAGTAAATACATGCATTACATCTTTCCAGATTTCAGTTTAAAATTAACGCAAGACTCACGAGTTTACTAGCAACCAACGCCTTGCTAAAGGGGAGACACGAGGGCTAAATTTTCCTCTCAACACTGGACAAACGTTTTTAGAGATTTCAGAAAAGATCCAATGGGTTACAAGTCATTAAGAACACTCAAGAAAATAAAAGGTATGAACGTCTAGAATTTTAAACTTATAAATTTTCAAGAACAGAAAATAAAAATGAATGTTTAAAGTCTGACAATTTTAGATGAAATTAAATGTAGATATCGGAAATAATAATGTAACCAGTTTTCTGGAGAAGTGGCTTCCTAAAAACAAAACTTTGAGTTTTTGCAAAAATAAATTTAAAACTTCTAAAGCAAAACTCTTTAAAATACGTTTATTGACTGTATTACTAAGTAGTCAAGTGTGTTATTCGGACATGGGTTCAAAAGGATCAAATTAAAGCCTGCATTACACAACAATTTACCGATATTCTTTGCAGTGATCAGAACGATTGTACACCTTTTAAAACTGAAGGGCAAAGGAAGGTCATTTATACAAATGATGACATAATTTAGAAATATCACTAACGATTAAATCAGAAATAAAGCCGTTAAAACAACTGGTAATAATCCTGAATACAAATTAATTGAAATATTGTCATTGTTTTATTGTCTGAAATATTATTAAAGCTGGCCACTCTGTAAACTGAGAAATAGCAAGATAACCCATGGCATCTATATCAATAGATTTAGGTCGGAGAAGACCATCTTGTGAAGTCAGTAAAACATTCATAGAGCGACCATCAAAATCAAAACACAAAATACGATTGCTGCCAACATCAGAGACAAAAATAGAAAAATTATCAGAAGTTACATCTGCTGGACATTTCAGTTGATTTTTTGCGTCGCCATAAATTTCATACAAAATTGTTCCATTCCGATTAAAAGCAAGAACACGGTTTCCAAAACAATCAGCCACGACGATGCTTTCATCTGAAGCTTGACACAAGTTACAAGCGTGTCCCCATGGTTTTACATTTAAAGATATTTGCTTAAAAACCAGAAATTCCTGCTTAACTTGGTCGAACTCAAGAATGTCAACACTGGTAGAAAATGGTACTGTTGCAAAAAGATAATCAGAATCGTTACCTTTTCCGGATGCCAAACCAAAATATCCTTTTCTTGTGGAAATTCTAATATCAATTTCTAAATTAGGCTCGTAACTTAGAAACAATATCTTTGAGTCATGTGGGAAAGTCACTAATAGAATTTCCTGTTTCCATAGGCACACGCCTGCCGGGGGCGTAGAGAATGTCAACTCACCCAGAAACGTCCCTTGAAATGAAAACAATTTGACTTGGTAATTTTGGGGAGAGGATAACAAGACGCGATGTTTAGGGAGGATTGCAACACTATTAATCTCTGTTTGGGTATTTATTTCCGTCCCACATTTGGTGCCACAGACAATCAGCTTTCTCGGTGAACACTCCTTCAAACATTCCTCTAGGATATTGCTATTACGAGGAAATGGTGTTGATACTGAAGAACGAGACAATGGTAAGTCAAGGTTTTCTTTGACCTTTATGTAACCAAACGGATGCGCCTGTAGATCAAGAAAACTTCTTATAACAAACATATTTAATTCAAATAACGGCTGTAAATATAAACTTTTCGTGTTATTCTTAAAGTCTTTAATAACTGGTGCATCCACTTCAAGGAATGCTGGGGATACAGATTCCTCGATTTTAGACTTTAGCATCTGAGAGTAAGAAGAAAGAATTGTCTTCGTTTTTTCAATCTTCGAATATTGCAAAGTCAACTTTTTTAATCCAAAATCCTGACTCTTGTCCAATTCTTCTATAAGTGTGTCATGCTTACATTTTATTAAATTAATTATAAAGTTTGTTAATTGATTCACCACTTTGCAAAGGTTCAGACATTTTTTCTTGTACTGCTCAATTTGTTCTTCAATTTCAAACATCACAATTTCCAAGACACTCGCCTTTATCTCAAGTTGCTGAGTCAACCGTATCGCCAGGTCTTTGTTCATTCTTATTTGGCAGTTCTGATGTTTTTCACTGATGCAAAAGAAACAAAGTGAACGTCGACATGTATTACAAAATATTGATGAAGCTGGATTTGTAACACAATTACATTTTGTCAAGTTAATAGGATCTGTCGAAATCCGAAGTGTTGAATCAGTTTTCAGATCTAAAACATCCACAGGATTATAGTCGCTGTTGGCAGAAAATATTTCATAGTTTCCGAATAAATTAAAATCAAGAGAACAGTCAGTCGCTGATGTGGCCTGATCGGTTGAACCTAGAAGTGAGCAAGAGTCTGAAATACTAGAGTCGTCCATGAATGTAGCATCGAAAACTGGAATCTTTTTTGTGTGAAATGTTTCAGTCGAACCCGGATAAGTAAATGATTGGTTGTCGGAGGGACAGCAAACTTCGTTCAATCTCTGTTCTTTAGCTTGGGCTCTTTCTGGGCAGATTGTAATATCATTTATAAAATCTGGTTGCAAGAATTTTATCTCTGCAGTTTCTAGATTATCCAAAACTTTTTTACATCTGTCACTAACGTTTAAATTCAAGATTTCGTTTCCGTCACCAGAAGAGTTTGTTTCACTTGATTTTGTAGAATTAGCACACACTACTTTACCAATTCCCCTCTTCCGATAGGTACTGTCACCATTAGCAGGCATTTCAGAAGTGTTGTTCTTCAATTTGTTTGTCGGAATTTTTATCTTTACTGCGTTCGCTGGACTGTATGTATCTGACGGAGATAATTTCGGATTACGAGTATTAGACTTTTGATCAAACCAATAACCTACACCAGTTCTTCGATTTGGCATATCAGAGGCTTTAGAATATGTTCTTAATATCTTTTCTTGGGTATTAATATCGATACATAACAGAGAGTTTAAATCACAAATTGGACAAGGCGGAAGAGAATCGTTAAATCCAGTTTCCAGAACGAGATATTGAGTGAAATAATTAATACAGCTAAAACAGAACGTATGGCCGCAAAATAATTTTTGAGGTTTCATGGAATTTCTCCAGCAAATTTTACATTGTAGTGATAGATTTGATACGCTTGCTATAGCCATACTTGTAAACAGGGGTTGAAGTTGGACTTATACTATGCCGGGATCATACTATTCACGTGAAGCTAAACTAATTGGTCAACATTTACTTATATTTATGTGTGATAGTAAAATTCCGTATTTTTATTAATACATGTAAATCAGTTCTAAGCATGCTTAAACACGGAGGTGGAAAATCCTACACTTGAAATCCAGAATCACGAGTTCAATTTCTTTGAGGATACCCAAAATGTTTCATTTTATTTCAGACATCTAACAATGAAGCTATCCTGATTAAATCTGTAATTTATTCTATTGTCATGTCTTGAGATTCGATCTTCTGACAGTTTACCACTAAACATTTGGTAATTATTAAGTTAAGTCTGTTCTTCACAATTAAGACACTAATCTCTCTATCTCCACTCCTTCTGGCCTGATAAAAATAATCAGAGATCTAATGTTTTCTCTTCCCTCCATGTTATGTCTACGAGACAGAGAAAGCTTCACTGCGTCCTTGAAATTAACCAAAGGATTTATATATGTATAGGGAGATGATTATGCTGTGTTCAGATACATTATACCGTTTTTATGCAGATATAAATGTCAGTTTTTCTAAGGAAGAAATGTTATCACTGCAGCTGACCCTCCCCACCACACACACTCCCAAATTATGCCTTTCTGAAAGGACATAACCCTCATACATCTGAAACATAAGGCTTTGTGATGAATGAATCAATGTTGGATAAAATTACATGTTGCGGTTCATGTTGCCTAAAATAGGACTGTCTGCATAAATTATGCAAATTGCCTGTTTACTCGTGTTGTTTGTTCAGCTCCAGGTTACTCTCATTGAGCAGGTCTACGATCGAAGGCGTTCCAGCTGAAATCTTATCTCTCTCTTTTTTTTTTCAGGCGTATTTATGTACGACTTACATTATTCAACACATTTCTAGCACGATAAGTTTTATTAGATGGTAATTTGGCTGCAATTTCTAGCCAGTTCAGTGATCACTTAAAGACTCCCTTGTTAGTTTGTTTAAGACGCGTTCAAGGAATAAGATAAAACATAAACAACAGCCCATGTTTATTAGCATTTAATGGTGTTTTCCTTAACGATTCTACATTTATTAACATTCCCATTACTGTCTCTGTGATAGATGATTTCCTCTCTAAGTGGACCAAATAGTTGATGAAACGATTTAGTACTTCATTATAAAGATTTCTTACACTGGCGTAGAACAAACAAATTTGTAAGAGGAACGGAACATAGCTAACTGAACTAATCCAATCACAGTCGTGGTAATAATTTTCTCGAAGCTACAGGAATGTCGAAACAAAGTTTCAACACTAAGAGAAGGAAAACTCTAGATAGATGAAGTTGTAACTAAACACTACAAGACATTTTATCATAGAGTTCTCACATGCCGTCAAGTCACTTCTCTTACAAGGAGGTGCTGCAAAGTTCTTGGCTTAAAGGGTAGAGTGAAAAGCCTGATTGGATTCCCACCCTTCCGAGTTCTTTTACAGGGCTTAGAAAAACTCAAGGACCGCTGCAATAAGTGTGTGACTCTGAGAGGGGAATATCTTGAATAAAATCATAATTAACTGATTCTCCTGTATTTTCTTTTACCCAAAGCCAGGAACTTTTCAGCACCTACTTGAATTTACTATTGCTAATTTCTTACAATAAGGCGGCGAGATGGCAGAATTGTTAGCATGCCGGGTAAAATACTTAACGGCATTTCGTCCGTCTTTACGTTCTGAGTTCAAATTCCGCCAAGGTCGACTTTGCCTTTCATCCTTTCGGGGTCGATAACATCAGTACCAGTTGAACACTGCAAACATCTTTTCACCCTTCGACTGGCTTATGTTGCGGCCAAGGTGTGAGGTGTCACAACCCTAGATTAATTTGTGCTGCAGTCAATTCGCAAAGCGTCACACCCCTTGAAGACAAACATTAACTGCAATGACCATTCAATAAGAATGGGAAATATCGATATCTATAACTTGTGTTCTATTTATTTTCATCCATCAAACTTTAATTATTGGAAAA
Source organism: Octopus bimaculoides (assembly GCF_046866305.1). Lineage (NCBI taxonomy): Eukaryota > Metazoa > Mollusca > Cephalopoda > Octopoda > Octopodidae > Octopus > Octopus bimaculoides. The sequence continues at coordinate 40,043,840 of NC_142943.1, read as the reverse complement.
TACATTTGATATTTCTTCTAAGGTGACAAACACCTCTTAGTTTTGTAGGGTTTTTTTCTATATTTCTACAACGAAAAAGTAGTTTCACCAGAGCATTTCTTTGAACTTTAGCAACAGTTTCAGCTTAACAATAGTATTTTGTTGGGTGCATAAAATCGTTACTTCAGGAGTGTATGATATTTTCAGTCAGAAATATGTTTGCAAAACTGTCGTACCTCTTCCCCCAAAGCTGCTGACTTTGTGCCAATATTTGAAACCAATAATTTCTTACATTAAGGTGGTGACCTGGCAAAATCGTCAGCACAACGGACAAAATGCTTGGCGACATTTCGTCCGCCTTCACGTTCTAAATTCAAATTCCGCTGAGGTCGACTTTGCCTTTCATCCTTTCAGTAGTCGATAAAATAAGTACCAGTTGAGGACTGGGGTCGATGGAATTAAATTAAGCCCCCGCCCCATCTCGAAATTTCTGGCCTTGTACCAAAATTTGAAATCAATAATTTCTTTCATTGAGATAAAACCTGACGTGTGCACAGGAGCTCAAATCTGGTGTTTACTTCAATGACATTTATAAAGATGGAAGACCACTTCTAGCTGTGTTTGAAATCAGAATTGTTAGTAGCGAATACATATCGTTATTATGTTAAATTGTCATATACCCAAATTTCGCCAAATGCGTTGTTTTTTTGTTGTCAATATTTAATTTTGCTAGCAACAGCCGGTTCTTTTGGTCAAACTATCGTATCTCCAGCTGCTTCAGATGAAAAGTGTCAAAGTGTAGAACAATGGTTTAGCATTTTTCAAAAGTAAGCCCCACATGCGACAGTTTTGCAAAAATATTTCTAACTGAAAATATCATACATGCATGGAGTTATGATTTTATGCACCCAACAAAGTATTATTAAGTTGAAGTTGTTGCTAATGTAAAAAGAAATGGGATGGTGAAACTAATTTTTCGTTTTCTGAAAAAAAGCAATGTCTTGGACTTACGACACTTCTTCATAATAGCAACGATATGCAGTTGTGCCATTCAATCCACTGTCTGCTAACAATCCAATAAAGAAAATGTATCAAACTAAAACTACTTTGATTTTTAATTACCCACAAGGGGCCACCAAAGAGAGGACAAACAAAACATGTGAGGACATATAACATATGAAAATGACTGATATGGAATTGTACAAATGAGGATGAGACGGCCACCCCGACCCCACTCCGAGTGGTTACGTTTTTACAATTCATTCAAATATTTCTACAAAATTTTTTTTTTTCTTTTAAAACGTTCATTGTCCATTCAAAGTTCTCTTTATTTTCCAATTACTCTTGTAATATTTTTCGTTTTCGTTAAAAATGTATTAAACTAAAACTACTTGTTGCAGCAGCTACCATTCCAGTTGTCCTGGGGCCGCGTCACCACTAGCTTATCGTGCGATCAATGCAAGAAGCTTTTCACCCTTCGACTGGTTTATGTCGCGGCCAAGGTGTGAGGCGTCAAAACCCTAGATTAATTTGTGCTGCAGTCAATTCGTGAAGCATCACACCCCTTGACGACAAACATTAACTGCAATAACCATTCAATGAGAATGGAAAATATCGATATCTATGACTTGTGCTCCATTTATTTTCATCCAACAAACTAATTATTGAAAAATACATCTGATATTTCTTTTAAAGTGACAAACACCTTTTAGTTTTGTAGGTTTTTTTTCATATTTCTACAACGAAAATATATTTTTTTCACCCTTTTGAAGGCATATGGGGCTTTGGTTAGAGTGTTCGTCTCATGGTCATAAGGTCGTATGTTCGATTCATTGACCAGTTGTCAGTCTACTCAGTTGAAAGGAGTTCCACCCAAGTACTGGGAAAGCTCCCTCTTCTTCCATCTGTCGATGTTCCTTGGGATCAAAATCTTCGATGCTCCTTGGGATCAAAAATGGGCGGGTTCATTTTATATCTATTCGCAACTCCATAAATACCTAAAACAATTAGCGAAAACATAATAAACGTTACTATTGTGCCATTGCTACCTTGTCATCCTTGCGAGTGACAAAGCTTTCTTTTTTTATTCTTTGAGACTAAAACTACGTTCTAATTTAGCTGATGGAAGATTTAGGAATAAATAATAAAGGCTTTTTCGAGGACTTTAACACCAGTGAATTTAAATACTCAATTTTGAGACGCGTTGTTACAACTGCTGCTAAGATACATTTGTGCACTTATGATTTTCACACAGTGATGCACTGAAATCTAAATTTGTTTCTGTTTCTGTGTTTTATAATAGATAAAAAGAGTCGTTCTACCGGTCTATCTGCGATACCGATTTTAAAAAACATAACAATACCTAGCATGATATTTGATAAAACACTTTACAGAATGTCTCCTCATATATAACAGTAAATATCTTACTGAAAATCTGTTTGAAGGTGTCTTACTACAAATGACATATGAACATGATATAGAACCTAAAATATATCAGAGCTACATAAATAACATCTTACAGGTGGAAATATGGAGAAAAAAATATTTTCTGAATGGAAAGCAAATTGCAATGGGTGACAGTTATAGCAGCTCAACAAGGATAGTCGCAGATAATCAACATGAAAATAGGATTTTCACCTTGGTATCCTCGCGTGAATTTGTCGAGGACGATAAAGAGAATAAAGGTAAATCAACACATTTTAATATGATTGAGAAATGTGCGGAACAGATAAGACTAAAAGAAAAACAGAGAAAGACTGGAAGCGGAATAGCGAAAGAGAAATTGTGAAAGAGTTAAAAAGAGTTTAATAGGGAATATATGGAAAAAAACCGGAAAGGTGATTTAAAAAGAAAATAGTGAAAAAGGAGTGAAGGAAGATAAGTCAAGATAATTTGAAATATTTTCAAAATAAGTTTAAAGTTGGTACATGTCAAGTAAATAACTTGATCCGAGATTGTTTTAAACCAGGATCAAGTACGTCGTGGAAAAGCCATTTGATAACACATAAAAGCTGTTAAATTCACTTCAAATTTTATTTCATGAGGTATCAATTTTCGTCGCATGACTGCAGCTTGATCACTAATGCGCTTCAACTATAACAGAGTTATAGTGGAACTATTTCAGTTAAAAATTAAGTTTAAAATAAATTTTAAAGTTTTGCATATTATTGAATGGTTCTTCCAAGACTTAGTTGCTAAAATAATTTTCCATAGGGTTTAATCTTTGCGAAATTTATAAGTTTTCAGTTCCCACTTTGTTGACAACACATTTTGCTATTCCACGACAAAATATCTCCCATAGATATTATTATCTTCATATTGCATTTTGCAACCAATTATGATTTTTCATAATTAAATCCAGCGGAAAGACCAATGGATCGGCAGTCTCATTTCGATCTCGTTGCGCTGCACTTTGGGTAAGTGTCTTCTGCTATCCCATCGGATCTACCAAAGCTTTGTGTGCAATTAAGTAAACAAAAACACTTTAGAATTCTGTAGGAGAGAGTATTCCCATTCTAGGTTGGTAGATTTAATCTGCCTTCTAGTTTAACATTACTGGATCATCGAAGAATCCAGTTCCATGAATTT
>NC_142943.1:39907773-40035273 GCF_046866305.1 Octopus bimaculoides | reverse complement strand
TAGTTTGTTTACGCCCCCGTAACTTAGCGATTCGGCAAAAGAAACTGATAGAAGAAGTACCATATTTTTAAAAAATAAGTAATGGAGTCGCTTTGTTCGACTCAACTCTTCAAGGCCTTGCTGTAGCATGGCCACTGTCCAATGACGGAAGCAAGTAAAACAAAATGAAAGAATATTGAAAGATGAAATGATCGATAATTTTGAAAAATTAAATCGATCAGAGAATCAAAATTTGAATTTAGTGTTGAGAAAAATTAGATATATTTTTTCTATTTTTGTTTAGTTTTACTTGTTTCAGTCATTGCGGCCATGCTGGGGCACTATCTTGATGAAATTCTTAGTCGAATGAATCGACCCCTGGACTTATTTTTATGTCTGGTACTTATTCTATCGGCCACTTATTCTGAACCGCTAAGTTACGGAGACGTAACACACACACACACACACACACACACACACACACACACACACACACACACACACATATATATATATATATATATATATATATATATATATATATATATATATGCGACGAGATTCTTTCAGTCTCCGTCTACCAAATCCTTTCATAAGGCTTTGGTCGGCCCGAAGCTATAATAGAAGACACCTGCCCAAGATGCCATGCAGTGAGACTGAACCCGGAACTATGTGGTTGGGAAGCAAGCTTTTTATCACACAGCCATGTTTGCGCCTATATTTGTAAAAAAACTAAATAAATAAAAAAATTTTTAAAAAAAACGTTATCCAAACAACTTTCAAGTTTCGCGAGCAAATCTATTTCGGTTGATGAACTAAAGAAATTTGAATGTAAGCTTACAATTGTTCCAGATTAAATGCGACTAATTATCAATGCTAATTTAATCACATTCATACTTATGTTCTTCACTAATTAATAATCTACACAAAGCTATCGTCTCATTATGACAGAATTATTAAACTTTACAGCGTAAGGGACTAAAGTGTTCAACGATAATTATTTGAGAATTAAAGCAATTATATAAGCTATAATCTTGTCTTCTGTGTGACTCTTTGAATTCATTCTCTTTTCAGTTCTTAAATCCTTGCCAAATCTCTACTTATTTCCGCCGCGTTGATTTCGAATAGAGAATTATCTGCAACTTCTTACCAACCATTTCAAAATTCTTCATCATTCGCAATAAATAAATACCAATGTTTCTTGCCTATATTCTGTCCTGTAAAAAGATTTAGGAGACTAAAACTGGAGAATTCCAAACTTCCAGTTTCGAATTCAAGCCACACGCCGATATCGAATATCTTTTTCTTTCTATCCAAGCTTGCGATGATCATGATGATCATGATGATATATACATGTATGTATATATATGCATATATATAAATATATATATATATATATATATGTGTGTGTGTGTGTGTGTGTGTGAATAAAAATAAATACAAAAAAAGGGGTTTTGTATGATCGTGTATAGAGGAATATATTATTTTATTTAAAAGAGTTCCAACTCTGTTTTTTTAATGTTTTATTTATATTCTTGTAAAATTTATGTGGGATATAGAATATGGAATATATAATATATAATATAAAAATAAATGATAAAATGAAATGAAGTATTGAATGTCTTATTGAATATATGAAATATTGAGTATTCAATATAAAGAGTTAAATATATAAAGGCTAATACGTATTTTCATGCCTAATGGCATTCATCAAAGCCTCATCTGACTGTAACAGGCTGGCTGTTTTTTTTTTTGTCTTTTATACCTATTCCTTTGGACAGCAGCAGTAGGTGTTTGGCTATTTTTAGAAATAATGCCAAGTTTATTTTTAGAAATGTTGACATTTGAGAGATTTTTTGTGTTTTAGTTATAGGGATAAGATTTTTAAACCCCAAGTAAGATAAATTTAATCATTGTTTGTTAAGAGTGGGTTTGAATTTCTTAATAAAGTCCTTTTCTTTGCGTTTTCTCTCAATTTCATTCAGGTTGTAAAGTTTATGGAATGGAAATATAATAAAAGTTTCACGACGACATGTTGCCAGATGGTTACTCAGTGGTATATGTGCATATACCTGTGTGTTATGTATACATATATATATATATATGTGTGTGTGTGTAATTATATTTTTATGTAATTATGTATGTACGTATATATATATAATAAGGGCCTTCAGCTATTCCGGGGTGAAGACCGTTGTACTGGAATATCACTGGGAGCGAGGCCCCTCTTAGCTTTTGTTAAAGTATGTCTTTAGGAGAACGTCACTCTGATATAAAACCAGCTGTGCAGGGAATCGTATCTTTTCATTTGCTTTGCCCGCTTACGTCCTGGTGTTTGCTGAATTTCCCTTGAGAACAATCTTTTCTTTGTGGTCAGATCGTAGGTGATCTATTTCTAGCATAATGGATGTCCACTTAGTGGTCATCCCTTCTTATACGTATGTAATACAATTTTTCTGAATTTTCAGATTTTTTCTATATGCTAGCCCATTAGTTTTAAATAGATGTTAATCAAATTAATATTCAATTTATCACCCTCATTATATATATATATATATATATATATATATATATATATATAGTTTTAGGGAAAAGAACCAAGGTTCATGAATTCATCGATGAAAATCCACTGTCACATATACTGCGAAACTTAATTTAATTTTTATTTTTAGTAAATTGAATTTAATTGAGATTTTACCTGTAAATTTGGATTTTTATCCCTAATATTATTATTATATATGAATAGTGAAATTTTCATTCGCTTAACCATGAAACGATTCGTATCCAATTAACTAAAGACTTGTTTTGTTTACGCTTTTCCCTCCGGTTTTTTGTTCTATGTGTACCATAAATATCGCCATCCATTTAGAGAAAAATTTGTAGTTTAGAATCAGTAGTTCTTTGACTGCTATTTCTAAATTTTCAGTATGTTGGAGAAGCAACTCAATGCTAATCCGTGTATATTTATGATGATAAATGATTTTACCGATAAAGGTTTTTTCATACTTGGCAAAATTGTTAATTATTAATTCTATTATTAATTGACGATTCCCTGCCCTTATTCTTGTATGTATATATATATATATATATATATATATATATATATATATATATATATAATGAGAAAAATGTGTATATACTACACCGCATAACTGATGAGATGAATATGAATCGATAACTCAACTGTAAAACGCGCCCTGATCCAGTTGGTTATTGTTACACTTTAATTATCGGACTTTAATCGTTTTTAAGCGCTTCGTCCAATGATGAAGAGTAAAATCAGTAACCTTCTTTTCAGGACTTGTTTGACAAGAGTGGACCCCATTAAAGACCACCAAAAGTTATGCCCTGGAGAAGCTGTTACATCGGGAAATAGGTTCATTTTTTTTTTCACAACCAAGAACATAAGTGCTCCCTCCGACGACATCCACACCGTTCCCGTTTTATTCATAAAGCTTTGGTCGACCTGAGGTCATGATATCAAACGCTTGCTGAGTGAAACTGAACCTGAGCGCAGGGATTAATAAATAAACATTCTAACAGCCAAATTAAATAGGATTAAATGTTCTACTGATCATTTATCGACTTGTTCTTTCTTATATTTTACATTTCATACAGCAAAAGATAATTTCTTTTAGTTTGAAGAATTCCAAAATCAATTAAGTTTCCATTAAGAAAGGTTTGCGTTAGGTGAGAATTCTAAGCTCATGTGCTAAAGAATTGGTTAAATTTTCAATTTGATATTGGAAAAAAAACAAATGAATCTTTCATCACCTTATTGACATAGAAACCAATTGACTGAATACAATTATTCCGCGCTGTTATCCACGATCAATTCTAACAAATATTTCTGAGTGATTCAAATTGATTGGCGCCTCTCAAACCCAAATCTCAATACAAAAGAGGAGGCGCGGTGTTGACAGTAAAACGTTATTGTTTTACGAAAGATAACGCCAGAGGGGAGACGTTCGTACCTTTCTCAATGATATAAGTGGCGTCAGTAAAGTAAAATCGTTTCTTTGAACAAGGGAAACCACATTGTAATTTTGCTTGCCATATTTTTTTTTTCACCTCCTATGATATGACTATCTCCATGCATAAATTGAAAGTTTGTCCTTGAAAATTCTTCCCAGAACCACGCTAGTTTATTCGAATCCAATTCTAGCAGCGAAGATCAACAGTAACAGTTCAATGAAAAATCTATTTTACAATTTTGCAGAACGTCTTAACAATTCTTAGTGCATAACTAGACGAATGCAGTAAAGTAATAAAGTGAAGGCTATCAAATGAAGTATACACAGGCACTACAGAACTATGGATCATCGTCAAGGAAACCACTCCCGATACAAAGAGAGGATGACTTGAATCGACAAAATCAAGAAGCGGGGCGCGCAGCCGAACGGTGTGTGAGATGTAAGTTGTTTGATTGTCGAATGATCGCAGAAATTGTCACCGACGCTCTAACATATTATGATCATCTATTTATTGTTGGTTTCAATATTTCCTTAAGAAATAAGGCGGTGAGCTGGCAGAATCGTTAGCTAAACGGGCAAAATGCTTAGCGGCATTTCGTCCGTCTTTACGTTTTTAGTTCAAATTCCGCCGAGGTCAACTCTACCTTTCATTCTCTCGGGGAAATAAAATAAGTACCATTTGAGCACTGGGATCGATGTAATCGACGTACTCACCCCACTAAATTGCTGGCCACCAACATTTGAAATCAATATTTCCTGAAGAAATATTCTCAGGATATTTTCAGTTGCAGACTGGAACGATGTAGCTGTGCATTTCTCAGTAAATCAGAAAATATCAACCCTCAATCACAGAAGAGTTGTCTTTAATATTATTTTCAGTATCTCCGATATTTTAATTTGTATTATCAGTCTCCTTCGCAACGTGGATTCTTCTGTTTTAATGTCAAATGATCTCAACTGGTCCCAACAAACATGTTTTCAGACAGATCAATGTCAATACTGTCCTGCTTTATCTAAGTTGTATTTCCAGTCTATCAACCGATCGAAACAACTTTCAGCGCTGTTTTGAAGCTAAGCATTCAGCCCCAATTAGATTAACTTATTTGACACTAAAGGAAGGTGTTTTCTCCGCTTCAACTTCAGTTGTATCAGTTTGAAATGTCAATGAAGTTTATTCTCTTCTGGCGACCCGTCCCCTTAATTACATCTTCATAAGAGACAGTGGGGTTAGTAGTTCGTCAAGAATCCCTCTACAACAGCAGTAGTGGGATATGATTTCAGAAAACACAAACAAGTAACTCGAAATTGCATTCATCATGTCATATCACCTTCATCATTGAAGTTATTTCATTAATACTATTTGTATTCAACTACTTCGTTAACTACCATTGCTATTACAATCCTTAAGGCAGCGAGCTGGCAGAATGATTAGCACACTGGGCAAAATGCTCAGCGGTATTTCGTCTGTCTTTACCTTCTGAGTTCAAATTCCGCCGAGGTCGACTTTGCCTTTCATCCTTTCGGGGTCGATAAATTAAGTCCCAATGAAATACTGGGTTTGGTGTAATTGACTAGCCCCTCCCCAAAAGATGTCAGGCCTTGTGACTATAGTAGAAAGGATTATTGCAATCTTTGTAAGGCGGCGAACTGACAGAACTGTTTGCACACCGGACAAAATACTTTCGGGGTCGATGAAATAAATACCAGTTATGCACTGGGGTTGATGTAATTGACTTGCCCCCTCCCCAAAAATTTCAGGCTTTGTGCCTACTGTAGAAAGAATTATCACAATCTCTGACGGTGGCGAACTGGCAGGACCTTTAGCAAGTCGGACAAAAATGTTTGCAGCATTTCGTCCGTCTTTACGTTCTGAGTTCAAATTCCGCCGAGGTCGACTTTGCCTTTCATTGTTTCGAGGTGGGCGAAATAAGTACCATTTGAACACTGAGGTCGATACATTCAACTAACTCTCTCCGCCAAAATGTTGGGCCTTGTGTCTACGGTTGAAAGGATTATTATTACAATCCCTGGCGCGATGAGCTAGAACAATCGTTAGAGCATCAGGAAAAAAAATATTTGCGGGAGTCATTCCAGCTTATTACGTTCTGAGCCTATTACGTCCTTTCGGGGTTGATAAACTAAAGCACCAGTCAATGTCTGAGTTGATGTTATCGACCATCCCGCCCCGACTCAAAATTACTGGCCTTGTGTCAAAATCAGAAACCATTACTTAAATCCTCAGCCACCTCGTTGTCACGCAGCCAATGAAAGATCAGCCAAGTCCTACCTCAACGTCTTAAGGAAGAAAAGGACATATCAGATGCTACAATCCTTAATATCTTCAGAACACGGAATTGTTACGGCTTGAATGTCTTTGATACTAGGGTTATTCAATCAAAGTTAACCCGGAACTAAACACCAGCTTCTCCACAATCATTTTTAACCCCACCCTTCCAGATTTTTACTCCTCCCTTCAGTCTATAATCCATAACTATTTCACTCTTTCATTACCCCTTCTTCGACTCTTTCTTTGTGATTCACCTCGCGACTACTACCGCCGCCACCATCTCTAAACATCACCTATCTTTCAGCACCCAAACCACTACCATCTTAAACCATTCCAATACCACTCCTTCCCTGCTGCAATCACACATAATATTGTTAACCACAATTAGTACGACTATCGACTTTATCCACTGTTACCATTGTTAACCACCTCCACGACCACCACTGCCATTATAAACCACCTTTTCCATTATTAACCACCAGCCCCACCACTGCCACCACCACTACTGTTACTAACCATTCTACTATCATTAGCATCCACTTAGCGTCATGATTAGCTAACCGTTACCTTAAGAGGAATCTAACAGTGAAACACCGCCTCTTGCGCATTTAGCAGTTTGGACGAGCTTCTATTGCCAGGAATGATAATCGATAGATCAATGACAGCAAAATTCTAGCCTTTAAACATAATGTACAGCGATTTATTTAAACAGGTGAGTTGTCTTGACAACGTGTTCTGCATTCAGTTGACAACTTGAATGACTCTAACACGTCAACATGTATGTATTTTAGTCAGCTCAAACAACACCCTTGCAATCTATTATAGTTATAAAAAAAAAGTGTGGTGCGTGTGTGTGTGTGTGTGTCAGAGAGAAGAGAGAGAGAAAGAGGGAGAAGGAGGAGGGAATATGTTTGAGTATGGTGAGGTACAGGAGGGAAGAGAATGTATGTGTCTGAGAGAGAGAGAGAAAGAGAGAGAGGCAGAGGAGAGGGTGAGAAGGGAGAGAATTGTGTATGTGTGAAAGAGAAGGAGAGAGAGCTGGAGAAAGAACGTGCGTGTGTGTGTGTGTGTGTGTGTGTGTGTGTGTGTGTGTGTGTGTGACAGAGAGACAGAGAGAGAGAGAGGAATAGAAGAAAATGTGTAATTGTGTAAGAGAGTGATAAGGGGAGAGAATGTGTGTGTGTGAAGGAGTGAGAGAGAGAAGAGTAGAAGACAATGAGACAATGTGTTTGTGTGTGAGAGAGGGATAGAGAGAATGTATGTGTGTGTAAGAGAGAGAATGCATGAGTAAAAGAGAGAGACAGGGAAAAGGGAAGAGTGTATTTGCGTGTGTAAGAGAGGAAAGGACAGAGAGGGAGAGGGAGAAACAACGTGTGAAAGTGTGTTTGTTCTTTTTGTTTTTGTCTTCGCACAGTTTACTTCAACCATCACGACTAAGTCCATGCTGGAGCACCGCCCCCCAAAGTTGAATATCCTATACATTTATAGTCGGCTTTGTATATCATATATCCATGACTTCAATGTTTTCGTTGGATTTTTTTTTTCCGGTTTCCACCAACGATAAATGTCGTTGGCGGATCAAATTGTGTTTGTCTAAGAGTGACAGTGGAGGTGAGGCTGGTGGAGGAAATAAAATATCGACCTTTTTTGAAGCGGTGCCAATGATGGGTTTGTGTTGAGTGGTGGGCGTGGGGTGGTAAGAGACTCTTGAAATGGTGGTGTGGTGTGGTGGTGGTGGTGGTGGTGGTGGTTTATGTGCCGTGTAGTGTAATATGATGGCCTTTTAAATCTACTTTCAGTAGACTTTATCATAGAACCCTTAGAACCAGCAGTGGATACCATAAATGCAAAATAAAGTGGAAAAACTGTCCGATGAACGAACAGTCGCGTGAGACTGAGTAACAGCTTGTGAAGATTTTTTTCCGGCTTTAATAGTGTGTGTGTGTGTGTGTGCGTGTGTGTGTGTGTGTGTGTGTGTGTGTGTGTGTGTGTGTGTGTGTGTGTGTGTGTGTGTGTACACATACACACACAAAGATTGCGAGAGGTATTTGAAGACCTAAATAAGCAAAATCTAAATGCATTTTAATAAAAGAAAAACGTGCACATATTCTCGATAAGCTTTCTTATTAGAATATTCTATGAATCCTCCAGCAATCTTCGATGACTAATTCAATGGGTGATCACAATTGTTGGCATGACTGCACTAAATGGCCCTCATCTCAGACATCACTGGGGCAATGTTGACGTTCAGTGACACTACGAGATTGTGAGGATGTCGATTAGTCTTCTTTTCAATAACGTCCCACACAAAGTAGTCCATAGGATTTAAATCTGGAGAGTTTTACGTGGGCTTTGTAAGAAACGCCAAGTCTTGTTGAAACACATATGGGCTTCTATTGCGTACTTCATCCATCACCTCATTGTTTTCGGTAGCATTGATTCTAAGACACGGTAGAAATCTGCGAAACAGCAAGACACGACCTTCATTACTCACCACTCCTAAAGCCATCACCGTTACTGGAACCTTAAATTTTTTCCTTCTGTGGACAGCAGAAAGATCTGCACATAACCATGAGTCGTTTCACCCGTCAGACTTTAGGTTATGATCGAGGTTTTTCTCAACAGAGAAGACGAAAACCATACCATGATTGTGAAGATCTTTGACCTTGTTAACTAAGCGCTTAGCACGGATCAAACGGTTCTCCTGTGTCTTTGCAGACATTAAATGCCATCTCCTCAGTTCTTGTATCGGATATCCGTATGCACAACAGTTTTCATAGTCCACTAAGACACCTGCAGTTGATGGCCCTCATTGATTTTCCAGGATCATCATCAATAACATTTTGAACCTGTTGTATGAATTGCCGTGTCCTTATCGTGCCTGAACCTTTAGAATCTCTCTCTCTCTCTCTCTCTCTCTCTCTCTCTCTCTCTCTCTCTCTCTCTCTCTCTCTCTCTCTCTCTCTCTCTCTCTCACACACACACACACACACACACACACACACACACACACACATCGGAAGTTTGTGTAGAAAAGATTTTGCAACATTTAGAAAGATAGCAATTTCTAAATCACCATGTTCCGCACTTATAGCAACAATGACTGCATATCTTTTCATTTCTTGTGTTAGCATTTCATCTGCCATGTGAGACCCGGAAGAAACAAGTCTTTTAATTGGTTTGAATAGAGTATTACATATACCATTTCAAATTACACACAACGGCCGCGTTACGAACTTCGACTAAATGTACCCACGTTGTCATTACTGGCATTGTTATGCAAATTAAACAGACCAGTTTAGCTAAGTCGACGTTTGTATGCACTTTAAATATAAACTACTAATATTTCTATGGAAATCAGAGGAAGGGTTTTACTTTGAGAAGACAAGGAACTGGACAGCTTGATGCTAGTTGTTCTATCCACAAAGTAATAAAATCTCCGGTCTGATGGAATCAGGTTTAAAATTGTATGTATATTCAAGAAAGGATTCCCTACATTTCTTATTGTGTGAGTGTATTTCTATGTGTGGGTGTGTACATACCTTAATTAATTAACTAATCAATTAATTAAATCGAAAACTCACAAATCTTAAATTTCAGCCTTCGACTGAATTCATTTGACCCGGAGTTTTAGGTTGTATTGGTGGTTTTCTTCTCAAAGATAGCCCCCCCACCCTACAGATATACATTTGATAGCCGGTGTTTATAGAAGTGTTTAAGCGGACACATTTCGGACATTAATCCTTTGTCTTTTACTATATATATATATATATATATATATATATATATATATATATATATATATATATATATGGTGTATGGTGATGAAAATACTCAGTAACCAGTCCCGGACAAGATGACACATTGCCCTTTGGCAAGACACAGTACCTGTAAGCCACCCTACCAGGATCATGGTGAAATCCTGAAGCCCTGCAAAGAGCGAAAATGTCACTATCATTGGAAGGTAGGATGGCAGTAAAGAATGAATGATACTTTGTCGTTGGATTTCTTCCCACGTTGCAGAACAAATTACACTTTAATGAATCTTGATATGGGAAACCTGTCAGGTTGACTGACACTGCAATTGTTTATAAGACCAACAACCATAGACAAAGATTTAGCAATTGAAAGACATTCCATGACTCGCGTTAACTGTAAAAACTCATCCCGCATCGCTTGTCGCGCGGCCAAACAAGAAGCGCTTTCTGCTGTAGTCCCGGCTCTGGTTCAGTGCTCAAACAGTGGGACGCAGAGCTAAACAGAGCATAAATTTCTGAAGTGCAAACAAAATGCTCTTGTTTCTATCTTCAATGTGCATAACCTCAGAAAACTAAACCAACTCTCTGAACTTGTTGCCTTGGCCATCAAGCACAAAATTCGTGGTATCCGTGTGCAAGAACACAAGCCTTATCACGACGGTAATGAACTGAAATACTATGATACTAGTAGTGGCTGAACTTTCATCTCAGACTCAGCTTGGAAGAACTCTGCCAATTCCACCATTGGTGATGTAGGCATGCTGCTAAGCCCGGTTACCCTCAAATCAGCATAATAGACATTCAGGCAAGAATAATAGTAGCGTCTTTTCAAGGAAATCCAGAAACATTACTCATATCTTATTATTCACCAAGAAACACAGCAGACGAAGGAAAGGTTTCCAATATTTATCAGGTTCTCTCCACATCAACGAGACAAATACCAAAGCACAGTGCTCTCATAATTGAAGATCTCGAAAGATCCGTAGCCCATAAATACACATTCCACACACCCATGAACAGAAATAGCTAATATCTAACTGAATTTATTCTTGAAAATCAGTTAGTATATCTAAATGCCAAATTCCAAAAGAAACCCTCCAACCTATGTACATTCACCTATGCCAATGACTCGAATGCCAAGCTAGATTACATGCTAATCAACAAGAAAAGAGTGAATACTGCCTTAAACAGTGAGTCTTGCAATACTTTTGAAGGAGTGAACAGCAACCACAAAATTGTCACATCGAAATTTTGCCTTAGCCATAGAGCTAACAAAACCAAATTAGTCCCTAGGCCCGCATATGACTGATCAGTTTTAAAGAACAACAGAGAAATCTACAATCAATACACCATAGCAGTTAGAAACAAATGAAGAAAATCTCCAACATAACATACAATAATTTTGTAACGCCCCACTCAGAAGTTGCAAAAGGGATCATACGCATACAACCAAGAACTAATAAACGACTCCTTTGGGATGACCAAGACATAATAAACAAGAGAAGACACCTGAAAGAAGTGGCTCAAGCTAAAATTATTCGTCCAAACCCCTCAAATGAAGCCAATTTCAATAAGCTACAGAAATAACTAGTAGACCTGTATCAATCTCAACAACGAAGCTACATCGAAAGTAAAATGAATCAATTTAAACATGCTGCAGCAGACAAGCAATCATAACTAGCATGGAAGACAGTAAACTAAATAAGCGGGCGCCAAAAAGCTAAATTTCCTCAGGAACGCTTAGAAAAGTAAAAGGATTGTTTTCAAATTTTGCCTGGGAATATACCTCAGTATCTGATATAGAGGTAACATCAATTATTGACCACACCTTTGATATCATAACTGATGATTTCACCATTGACGAATTGAAAGAGGTCCTTAAAAATACCAAAAACTGAAAGGTTGCTGGACTGGATAACATTCCCCCTGAAGTTTTGTAAAGAGGAGAATTCAGTGATATTTTGTTACGTTTCTGCAATACATTCTACAATGGAGGTAACATTGACAAATGGACAGAAGGCTGCATATTCCCATTTCCAAAGAAAGACGATTTGGACCTCACAAAGAACTACAGAGGCATCACAATTATAGCCATCGCTTCAAAAATTTATAATTCACCAGAAATTGTGGAAATTTTAAGAAATCAAAATGGCTTCAGAAAAATAGACCATCTGTCGGACAAATACTAACAGTAAGTCGTCTATTGAAAAGAGTAAAAGCCAGAAATTTTGAAGCGGTATTACTGTTTGCTGATTTCTCAAAAGCTTTTGACTTTAGCTACCATGGTAAAATGGGAAAATGCTACTGGCCTACGGTATCCCTGAGGAAACAACAACAGCAATTACAACGCTCCATGAAAACACCAAATCAACGGTAAGGCTCCCAGAAGGAAATACAAGTTTCTTTGACACTTCCGTCTCGGGACCTTGCCATTAATTTGGTTTCTTTGATATCAGATCCGAAAAATATTCCAAGGAGACACATTGGCACCTTTTTTCTTTGTGATTACTCTGGATTATGTCCTCAGAACATCTCTTAACAATCTAAACAGCCTCGGTTTCACATTCGGGAAAGGAAGCTCAACCGGACATCAAGCTGAAAAAAAACTGATGTAGACTACGCTTATGATTTAGTCTTGCTCTCTCACAGAATATCAAACTCCACCCAATTATTTCATAGTCTACAATTATCCGCACATGATGTTGAGCTGCTTGCGAATTCTAGTAGAATAAAGTCCATGGCTTACAATCAACAAGGGTCTGTTTCCAACACCAGCAGAGATTCCGTCGGTCATGGTAATGATTTCACGTACCTCGGGTTGACCGAAGCCTCGTGAGTTAATTTGGCAGACGGTAACTGAAAGAAACCCTTCCTGTATAGATGTGTGTGCAAGTGTTTATCTGTCTGTTTGTCTGTCTTTTGTGTCTGTGCTCACCACCACCACCCCCGCCACCGCTTGACAACCGGTGTTGGTGTGTTTGTGTGTCGTAGCTTAACGGTTCGGCAAAAGAACTAGGTGGGCCATAAAAAAGACGACCAATTCATTCAACTAAAAAAAACTGAAAAAAAACTGATGTAGACTACGCTTATGATTTAGTCTTGCTCTCTCACAGAATATCAAACTCCACCCAATTATTTCATAGTCTACAATTATCCGCACATGATGTTGAGCTGCTTGCGAATTCTAGTAGAATAAAGTCCATGGCTTACAATCAACAAGGGTCTGTTTCCAACACCAGCAGAGATTCCGTCGGTCATGGTAATGATTTCACGTACCTCGGGTTGACCGAAGCCTCGTGAGTTAATTTGGCAGACGGTAACTGAAAGAAACCCTTCCTGTATAGATGTGTGTGCAAGTGTTTATCTGTCTGTTTGTCTGTCTTTTGTGTCTGTGCTCACCACCACCACCCCCGCCACCGCTTGACAACCGGTGTTGGTGTGTTTGTGTGTCGTAGCTTAACGGTTCGGCAAAAGAACTAGGTGGGCCATAAAAAAGACGACCAATTCATTCAACTAAAAGTTCTTCAAGGCAGAGCCCCATCATGGCCACAGACTAAATATTTGAAACAAGCAAAAGATAAAAGATAGACATATATGTATGTGTGTAAGTTTCTGTGAGAGAGGCTGGAGGAAGAGAGATGCTGGAGTTAGAGAGAGGCTGGAGGAAGAGAGAGGCTGGAAGAAGAGAGAGAAAGAGAGACAGAGAACCCTACGACCCTCTTACAAATACGAGAACAGTGTCACTACCAGAAATGTTCTCAATCGCAAAATCCCAGCATTGCAAAAAGTATTCTGTTAGTCTGCCAAGTACAAAAAAACTGATTTAATGATAATTTAAAATTTTTTCCTATTGCGTGTGTGTCTGTTTGTATGTGTGTGTGTGTGTGTGTGTGTGTGTGTGTGTGTGTGTGTGTGTGTGTGTGTGTGTGTGTGTGTGTGTGTGTGTGCGTGTGTGCTCGCGAGGAGACTAAGGGATGTGTTGAAAGGGAAAGCGGGGAGTAGGTATCAGCACTGGGGTTTGGGGTTAATAAAGATGGCACATAAAGTGTGAAGGTCAGTAGATATTCAATCAATAAAGGAGAGCGGGATATGCGTGTGTGTATGTATGCATGTACATGGATGTGAATAAATATATATATACATATGCATACGTATATATGTGCATATATATATATATATATATATATATATATATATATATATATGGATATGTATGCATATATACACTCACACACACACACACACACACATATATATATATGTAGTGAAACTACCTACCGCCATTAGATACAAAACTACTATCGCGTAGTGAAACTACCTATCGTCACTAGATACAAAACTACTATCGCCATTACATACAATCTTCTCATTTAAATATAAATAAATGCGAGCGTAGTAGAGAACCCATTCCTTGTCATCACGTGACTGATTATTATTCGAATCGGCAACTTCTTCGAACCTTTCCCGCCAGAACGCAAACTGACCAATCACGGCCCCTAATAAGGTCACGTGATAGAGTAAAATTCTGAAGCCATCGGGAGCCCATAGTTTGTTATAAATAGCTTTAACTCATACCCCACAATTTGTCTCGGTCCAGTTTCTCTTTGAGAACTGTTCCGTGTACCACACGACAGCAGCAGCAGCCAGCGACCACTTCAGCAGCTTCGTCCAGCCAACGATGACCACCACCGTCGCCACATCAGCAACAAGAGTCTACGACTACTATCCAGCATCATCGTCATGACCAACACGATTCTACGATTACTACTACCAAACAGCCTCTACACCACCAGCGTCAACACGACTTACTATGTACACCAAACCAAACCTCCGCGGCACATCTCTCTCTTCGATTCTGTTAGGTGATTCAGCTTCACCACGGTAAATAAACAGACAAGAGTTCTTAAACAGACAAGAAATTCTCAGCCAGCGACGAACATCTGTATAACAAGAATCACGGTCCGGCATCGATGCCACGACATCACAACTAGTGATCAGCTCTGCCACACTCAGCCAACTCACTTTCACATACAGAACTTTTCCTATAGTGTACTAAAGATCTGGTATAATTGTTCACGTGTTATTGACTCTCTTTT
The DNA here is from genome assembly GCF_046866305.1 of Octopus bimaculoides. Taxonomy (NCBI): domain Eukaryota; kingdom Metazoa; phylum Mollusca; class Cephalopoda; order Octopoda; family Octopodidae; genus Octopus; species Octopus bimaculoides. The sequence continues at coordinate 40,020,179 of NC_142943.1, read as the reverse complement.
TCTCTGCTGTAATATTTCTCATACACACATGTATCACTCACATACACACTTTTCTTTGTATGACGGCCTGTCTTTGATTATGTTATTATATGTCGCATTCACACTCTCACACAGACATACATCTTTAACGCTACAATAAATATCTCTGTTATTCATCTAATACGGTTGTGGTCTTTCATTACTGGTCATCTATGTTATCGTCGCATAACATATCATGTATATCATCCATCGATATATAATTGTGTGTTCGACCGTGTGACACGTTTAAATAAAAGGAGTCCTCTGTTTTTCCATTCGTCACCATTGCTCCTTTTGGAGTTCGCACGGTCGTCCCTTACAATTGGTGCCCCCGACGTCGGTCTTCCCTTACAATTGGTGACCCCCGACGTTGATTCGTTCATACAGCTCTTCTGATCTGTACAGCCAACGCGAGCCTGTTCACACAGTTTCCCTTACATATATATATATATATATATATATATATACAACGTGTGTCTGAGTGTGTATGTACGCATATGTATGCGTGTATATATATTTTTGTGTTCGCAATCATGTTGGCATGTATATATGTATGTGTGTATATATATACATATATATATATGTATTTATGTATGTATATATATATGTATATGTGTGTGTATATATATATTAAAATATTTGTCCACATGCATATACATATATATATATTTATATATATATATATATATATATATATATATATATATATATATATATGTGTGTGTGTGTGTGTACACAGCTAGACATATATGTTTTCTGTGTATATATATATATATATATACGCATACACGTGTATATGTATACAAATATCTGTGTGTGTGTGTGTGTGTATACATACATGTTTAAAACAAACACAGCCAGGAATTAAACACATTTTAGAGCTAATTCAGCCTGAGAAAATTTGGAAAGTTGTGTTTTTTCTCCTTTATTTTATATTCATTTTTCTTTTCTTTCTTTCTTTCTTTCTTTCTTTCTCTCACTCTCTCTCTCGCTCTCTCGCTCCCTCTTTTCTTGTGTGTGTATATATATATATATATTTATAGTGTGATAAGCAAGCAATGACATGAAATACCGGCTGAAATCTCGCCAAAGTTGCCTCCACACAAACACACACACACGTGTGTGTGTGTATGTGTATGTGTACACGCACGCGTGTATTTTTTATGGTTTAGTGATCAGGGTATTCGGCTCACAATCATGAGGCTGTGAGTTCAATTTCCGACGATGCATTGTCACTGAGCAAAACTCTTTATTTCCCGTTGTTCCAGTCCACTCAACTGGCAAAAATGAGCAATACCTGTTTTTCAAAGGGGCCAGCCTTGTCACACTGAATCTCCCTGAGAACTACATTAAGTGCAAGAGCCCGGGAACAGGGGCTGCAGTGGTAGCCGAGAAGATAAGAAAGAGGATGAGGAGGTAGAGGAAGATAGGGTAAAAAAAATAGAGCAAAATTAAAGGAATCTAAAGAGAGTAGTACGTGTCTGTGGTAGTCTTAAAGTCTATAGGTGTTGGGGAGGAGATCTAGTAGTAAATACTTGTGACCGTTCTGGCTAAGGTCAGTGGCTGTTGAGTTATTTTTAGCAATAGGGTTATGGGTATGTAGGTAGCCGAGAATGGAGGAGCTAGTTGAAGGTTAAATTATTTATGAGTGTAAGTTAGAGTTAGATATCAAGGGATTTATATTAGGGGATTTTATTGGGTTATGGTTTAAAAATAAAGTGAGGATAAATTAAAGAATTAATATTTATCTAATAAAGTGATTAGGTAAAGTAGATAGAAGAGATGTAAGATATAATGTAGAAATAAGAGATATCGAGATATAGGAGAGATAGAAGAGGTATAGAGAGGTATGTGTTAATGATCATAGGGGTTTGTATGTGAATGCTATTCGTAGGGGTGAACTTACATTTAGATTTATAAAAGAATTTAAAGGTGCGGAAGAATTTATGCTTGCACCTAGTGAAGGCCTCGTTGTATTTATTAAGCAATTGTGGTGAGTTGTGGGTTAAAATTTTGAGGGCTTCTTTTAAGCAGAGTCCACAACTGGAGTATTGGCCCTGATTTTGGATACCCGAGTCTATCATAGCCCAGGGAAGTTTATGCTGTATTTTTCTATAAATTAGATGGTGTACGTGGCTGGCTAGTGAAGTGGAATTGCTATACTCTTTATATTTAAATGAGTTTAAATGTGCATAATATCTTTGTTTAAATCCGGTGCTCGATCCAATGTAGTAGCTACAAGAGTTATTTACTATATTGTGAACAGTACATCGGTTGAATCTTCTGCATTGAATCTTGCAGCAGGCAATCAGTCCCGGATCTGTAGTCGCAGTTATCAGTTCTACGATGGTTGATTGGAGAGAGAGATGAGGTAGTGCTAGTAGAGGCCAGGGTGGTATTAGATGAATCAATCGTGATATTGTTGTTATCATTGCTGTCGTTTCTAGTATCGATATCAACGCTAGCATTACCATTATTATCATTATGGTCATAATCGTTATCGGCATCGCTGTTGTAATTATTATTATCATTATTATTATTATTATTAGTAGTAGTAGTAGTAGTAGTAGTAGTAGTAGTAGTAGTAGTAGTAGTAGTAGTGGTAGTGGTAGTAGTGGTAGTGGTAGTAGTAGTAGTAGTAGTAGTAGTAGTAGTAGTGGTAGTAGTAGTAGTACTATTTTCAGTAATGCTGCTGCTGCAACTATTTCCGCTGCTGCAACTACTACTACTACTACTATTACTAGTAATGCTACTAATACTACTACCACTACTATCATTAATACTACTGCTAATAATAATAATAATAATAACGATAATAATAATAATAATAATAATAATGATAATGATAATAATAATGATAATAATGATAATAATAATATTGATGGTAATAATTACAACAGTGATGCCAATGACGATAATGACCATAATAATAATAATGGTAACGCTGGCGTTGATATCGATACATCGGAAATCTGCAATGGTTCCATAACTGCCGTCTCGGCTATAACCCTGGAGCCCTAGTAATCCGTTACAGCACTTACCTAGCGTACCTAATCGTTTAGATCACCTGTGAACTAAACCCCCATACTTTGTATATATATATATATATATATATATATATATATATATATATATATATATATATATATATATACTAGCAGAAATACCCGACGTTGCCCGGGTTAAAGAGAATAATGAAATCTAAAAACGCCGTCTAGACTACGCATCATCTTTATATATAGAGATGTATATACACACACGCACCCAAACACACGTATATATATGTATATCAATATAAATATATGAAAGTCAATGAAGTTTCGTAAAAGAAGGTGATCATGTACATACTTTCTTGCTGTTGTGATTATAACACCTCATTGTAAACTATGTTCCTTGTTTTCCCTTGTGGAGCATATACAAATAGGTTTTTTGTTGCTGCCCACTCTTGAGCAGCCAACATACAGTTGTCCATGTGAGAAGCAGGGCTCTTCCAAGAGAAGACCAGCTACAGACAGTGTTTGACCCTGATATTTGTTTATGGACATGGCAAAAGTCACACGAAGGGGGAATTGTAGTCTTCTGAATGTAAAAGGAATGTCTGCTCCTGATGGAGTAAGAGGAATTCTTGGAATAAAGACGTCATCCCCTTTTGCACATCCAGAAAGAATGGTAGCCTCGATAACGTGTGACATCATTTTCTAAATAATGCTCATCTGTTATGTTCGGGTTAAAATTTCATCAACATCAAAAATATATGAATTTTCATGGGAGTTATGGCCATTATGCAAAGAATATAATTTCCAAATTTCATAAAGATCCATTCAGTACTTTTGACGTAGTTTTGGATAAGAAAACAAATGACTAATGTGTGTGTTTGTGTGCATGTGTATGTGTGTGTGATGGGTGTATATATGTATAGATATCTGTATGCATGTATATATGTATATATGTGTACATATTACATGTACATCTATATATATATATATATATATACATCTACACATATGTATACATATACATGTATGTATAGATCTATATATATATATACATATACGTGTACATCTATATGTACACATATACATCTCTCTCTCTCTCTCTCTCTCTCTCTCTCTCTCTCTTTCTCTCTCTCTCTTTCTCTCTCTCTCTTTCTCTCTTTCTCTCTCTCTCTCTCTGAAAGTATCTGTCATTACAGTATCGAAATGGTGTACATACACATGTATATGTATACATATACATCTCTCTCTCTCTCTCTCTCTTTCTGTCTCTCTCTTTCTCTCTTTCTCTCTCTGTGAAAGTATCTGTCACTACAGTATCGAAATGTGATTGTTTCAGTTAGTGGAATAGTTTCATTTTTAAAGTGAAAGTATTTAACATGAGTGTTTTTGTTTCACTTTTGACACGTAATACTTAAATAGTGGAGGAGATATTATGTTGCCGTGTGCTCGAACTCTGCAGGAAGTTAATAATTTTTTTTGACTAAAACACAACTGGAACCCTAAGTAAGGCATGTGTAAAATTTGAATGAAATTGGTTGCGTAGTTCTCGAGTTTTAGGGATTCACACAGACAGACAGACAGACAGACAGACAGACAGACAGACAGACAGACAGACAGACAGACCGACAGACAGACACACATTCTCATTTATATATATATATATATATATATATATATATATATATATATATATATATATATTAGCTGCTTTCTCGTATACGAGCAAAACCATTGCTAGAAAGAATCACTGAAATTAGTCATTGTTGATGCAATCTGAGGCCCTTGTGTGACTCTTGAGCCCAACAAAAGTTTTGCACATTCTGTTACATAATGCACAGCTGTGCTGACTGGCAAAGGGAACAGGTGCCACAGTATGAACTCTTTTGACATGCCTTTCAATCCTCCAACCGAGCGGCACCCCTTTCTACGTGTTGCACATGTTCTGTTGTGAACAATAGCCACAGTACAGTTTACCGTAGGTCAATTCTTGTGAGTTCTCTGATGGCTAACCAGGCCCACACGACTCAAGCACCTCCTCCCACAGTCTCCCAAATAAAATTCCTGTCTGTGTCAGAGCAATTTTTAGGCAGTCATTGAACCTCATTTTGGGTTTATATGCTGGTCTCCTACTATCTTCCAGCCCACCATACAAAAGTTGCTTGAGAAGTCTTTCATCATTCATTCGTACCAGATGTCCACCCCACTTCAAACGACTTCGCAGAATCATTGATTCTACGCTTCTACTACCACTTCTCTCAAGTACCTTCACATCACTGATAGCTATTTTCCAATTCATCCCAAGAATTTTTCTAAGATAATATTGAAGATATCGTTTCAAATGCCTTAAATGCCTCCGATAAACAACCCATGTCTCACTATCATATAGCAAAGATGGCAGGACACGTGTTATAAACCCCAACTAAAATTTGGAATGATATACAATAGCGTGACCATAGACTCTTGTAAAGCCTACCAAAAGCATTACTAGCCTTGCTGATTATATATGAAATTTCATCAAGACCAGAAGTGCTCAAAGTACTTCCTAGATAAATGAATTTAGTTACAACTTCTAACCTTTGATCATTCACTCCTATAAAAGGTTCCACATAGAGCTTAGGGGAGATAGGCTTGTACATTAGAACATTTTTTTTCAAGTTGATTGTAAGGCCCAATGCTGCAGTAATCGCATTCATCATGGGTGGCATATTGTCAAATTGCGTTTGCAGCTATAGTGTTGATACGGAAACTATCGAACAATTAATGAAGCAACTACTTTATTAGAGACTAGCTTAAAAGTTTCACTCTGCGCGGACTTTTAACATAGCTCATGCGGAGGACTAGTTGGGGCTGCGGCACAAAACAAAGCAGCGCTAAATATCATAAATATAATATGTCTATAATGATTATATGCCTCGCTGGTGTTTGATAAGACGTTAAGGATGGATAAGAATTAATTATCTGATGCAATCATTCTTTCATTCCAGTCCAAAGTTGAATTACAACTGTCGATCAATTTGTCCCAAAGTTCTTTTCTGGACGTAAAATTAACGAAGCGAGTGTCATTTATCTCCCCCTTTATCCCTGACGTCATCAGACAAACGTCAAGTAAGATGGCGAGAATCAGCCAAGCTTTACCTGCTAGAAGTAGCAACCCAAAAATACTTTTAAATCACATCCCAATACTGGATGTTCGAGAACCAACTTAAGGGTAGATTTTCAATTCCGGGATCATTCTCATTCCAAAAAGGTATAATATGACTATGTAGAGGAAATATAGACAGACACAATTTCGCCTTCATTATAATCGAAATATCATGAAAATATTATCAAACATTTTAATAGCAGCAAATTTGCAATATTTAAACACTTACCGAGTTTATAACCCTACTCTCTACATCTACCCGTGGACTATATGTTGAGTATCCATTATTCGTGTTCATAAGGTGGTGAGTCGCAGATTGGTTAGCACGCCGGCAGCTTTTCGTACACTTTTTGTAATCTGAGTTCAAATTCATTTTGTAGTTGATAATATAAGTGCCAGTCAAGATTTTGGGTCAATATGATCAACTACTCACTCCACCAAATTTCAAGCCTTGTTGAAAGGAATATTTCATGTACGATTTTTATTTACTGATCCTCACTATCATATCCCTTTACAGTTACACGATTGTTTATAATGAAATATTCTGTGTGAATATATCGAAAGTGAAGTATCGTTTCTGGTTGGAACCTCCAGGTTTCCTGTCCTGAAATTACCTGACTAAGAGTTCATACGGTTGAAGGAACAATACCAAACACCTTGTAACTATGTTATGGTACCAACCAGCATGTTATAGAGGGTGTTTAAGAACTCAAAGGTGCATAAAACGGCAGACCCTCACAATTGTGTTTCCAACTTTGTTTCCTAATAACTGCAAAAAAAAAAAATGGGTATGATTTTAATGAAATTTTCTACAAATGCTTCTCAGGTGGTGTAGATTATGATTATATCGGAATTTAATGTGAAAAAAAAATGAGAGAGGAAATTACACGTATGTATACTGAGAAACATAACATATATATCCACAAAATGGATCTTGAAATTTTGAAAATAGATTGGGATGTGTGTCAGTATATATATGTGTGCGCGACCTCTATTTTTTTTACATAAAATTCCGTTAAAGTCGTAATGTACGCTATCTGAGAGGTATTTGTCGAATATTTCTTTTAAAGATATCTTTTCTTTCTGAAAGTTATGAGGAAACAATTGTGTGGAGGGCACACCTGTTAGGGTCTGCTCATAAAATATCCCCACAAACACCAAAAACAAGGTGAAGATGACTCTGACTTCACTCTAGTCTTCAGGTGTCCGGGTGCGTCTCCCGGCGCACACATTCCCTAGCCTCTAATCACCGTGAAAGGTTGAAAGAGACTGAATATTATTTGAAACGAAGGTCTTGAAAGAAACGTTTCTGATATTGTGACGTCATAATGACCATATGAAGAAATATAGAAAACTCTGGACTAGACGAGAAATTCTTCAAGGAATTTCACATATAGACGCTACATGCGCACGCACACAATAGCACACACACACACATGTACACAAACAAATATTTACATATGATGTATGCATTTACATGAATGTGTGTGTGTGTGGTTGTGTGTGTGTGTGTGTGCGTGCGTGCGTGCATGCGTGCGTGCGTGCGTGCGTGCGTGCGTGCGTGCGTGCGTGCGTGCGTGCGTGTGTGTGTGAAATGGTGAAAATATTTGTACTTACAGTAGCCAATACCTAGAGTTTATGTATATCATCAGAAGCTGAAACTTCTTGAATCGTTTACTCTGAGTTTGAAGTTGCAAATTAATGGAACGATTGATGTTGAGATGTAAAGTTACGATTTATTAGCGAAATTATTCTTAAGCACATTAAAGTACGATTCGTCATCGAGTTTCGATTGGTTGCAAAACGCTATTAGAAATTGTCATCATTTCATTTAATCAATTATCATACACGGAATATGTGACCATTCATCTATTCATTTGCAAATCTACTTGATCATGAGTATCCAGTATCATATTTAAAGCACACAAATCAGCAAGGAAAGCAATTTTTATATTGAAAGTTTTAGTGCTGATAAATTATAGAATTTTTTTTTCTGAGTATGGCAACTTAATTAAATCTGAAATAAATGGTTTTAGCCGGCTAAAAAAGCAATATAAATGACTGTAAATATTCACCAGTTCCCATCTTGTCTCAGTTTCAAAAAAACTAAAATAGGATGTAATGCTTCTCCCAGAGACATAGATTACACTTTCTGACATCATCAATGTTGGGAGACGCGTGTTGTATAGTGAACTAATCAGCCTTACTATTTATTGTTAATGTATTAATGTTGTCATTCTAGATACATTTGGAGAGTGATGTGGTGAGATGGAATTTTTTTTAAGAAAGATTCAGTAAACCTTTTATTGTTTGACTGTGATTTGCGAGACAAACCTTAAGTAAGCTAATGCTTTAGAGAAACATACACCCCTAAGGGTATGATATGACAGATGCTACAGTTACATAGATGAGGTGAGTTTTGCTTGTTCGCTATGTGATATGTTTTGACAGTTGGATAATATTTGTTTAACTGTTCCTTTTCATTATATTGTGGAGATGCATTTAAAACTTCTGAAGCCGAACTTGTATTCCTTTGTGATAGCAATACCAAAGACATATGTCTTCCATCTTAAGTTCATAAGGAAATTTTTTTTCCTCCACTTAATCGTTCAACGGACACTTTGGTGGGTCGGAACATTCATTGGAGAAAATTTCAGGGCATCTTTTTCCCATTTTGTGTTTTTGTCGCTCAGTCTCTAGACAGTTTTCGACCAATTTTATTAGTCTGTAAACTAAAAAAGTACTTTAATACTTAGTTTGTATGTTTCATTACAAGCTAAAACGTCATGATTCGTAAGTCTGAATTTCACGTATCCGATTATTCGGACGTAAGGGGCGTGATAATATATAAGCAAAAATATTCACATCATATATAACAGTGCAGTTACGAACATTTGACTGAGTAGAATTATATACAAAAATATTCTTGCCATGCCCATCTCATGTCTCTCTTAGAAATTGCGGGGATAAGAGTCTATTACCCGATATTTCTGTCCCGTTTTATGACGATGGGGTGTAATTTCAAAAAGAGATGGCTCCTATTTCTAAAACGGTCAGCCGACAATTTGAAGTACTGCTTTGACAATACATTACAAGATATAATCAAGTTAAGACAAATCTAGGAAGCAAGTTATGTTTACGTTTGGTGAACATCTTGATGGAAATAATCCGCCAAGTCTGCTGTTTTAAAATACGTGAATATAAACAATATTTGTAGTGTTTAATCCAGAGTAACCCTTCAGATAGATGGCGTTTGACGTTCAGAAAATCAAAGTGTATAAGGAAGTAATATCTTCAAAATATTTCCAGGCTACATGTATAGCTCACTAGTCCAGTACTTTTAGCAGTTTATTTGAGAACTAACTTACTTTTATTATCGCCGGTCCGGCATAGTAAGCAGTTTAAGTGACAGCCTGCTTATTAGTTTATAGTATCGAATTCAAATCCATTTCATGATAGTTTAATCTCACCTTAGTTATGCAAAATAGAACTAAAGTAAGAAACATACCCTCACGTGGTTCCAATGTCATTTATATTGATGGTTGAAACGTCGACAGAACCTCAACAAAGCAACTTAACCTTCAAGAAAAAAGTAACCGTATTTGCCACAAATCAAAAGTCACCATCTTAAACAAAGGTTAACACAAGGTTGTAATATCTTAGACACACATGGAGTGACTGACTACCTCCCATGACATCACAAAACCAGTGGTTCTCAACTGGAGTTCATATGACTCCTGGGGTCCACATAAGCAAAACAGTAAATTGGGGATCTACAGTAGTATTTTAAGGGCTCATGACAAAAATTTGCTTTAGCTGTATTTATGGCAAGAAGCAGCACAACTTCTTTATCTAACGTTTTACATAATTCAGACTACACGAGCTAATGTGTGAACAACAAAATAGGAATTTACCTGTAAAATTAGTTTTTTAAAATTTCGAGTGGCAATGGGGTCCACCAGAGTGAAACAGTGATCAAAGGGATTTGTAAATAAAAAACGGTTGAGAAACACTGCACTAGACAACGTCTCCCAGTATCCTATCAAGTTACTGCTTAACCCATGTAAAATCACTAACCAGTGCCATATCAAGTAACTGGCTATTTTCTAAGATATCACTAACCCGTGTTACCCAGCCTCCTATCAAGCTGAGGTGACGTCATTCATTATTCTATGACTTTTTTTTATATAGGATTGGCTCAAAGCATGATTTAACGTTCAGCTCATTGATATTCACGTCTCGTTCATAGTTGTTCACCAATCACAACCCATATTGACTTTTGGCGCCAAGTTTTGAAACTCTGTGAGCTTCAATTTGCTGTTCCTAAAACAATAAATCCCAATAATTTGTTCCCTGCTAGTGGCGATCAGATGACAGGCTCTTTCTCCTCCCTCCATTTTATTTCTTAATGTTTAGAAAGCAGGCTTACAGATGTATTATACACGCTACATTAGTGAATATTTTTTTTAAACAGTGGGACTTGACAAAAATATAATACATCTAAAATATTCTTCACTACATTCCGGTGTCCACCTAGCTGGTGAGATCAGATATAGCTGGCGTGGCTTTAGGAAAAGAACAGTTTGATTGTCCAAAGACAGGAAGGTAGCTGTAGACACTTGTTTCTGCTCTATTAGATGTCTCCTTAATATCAGCAGGGGAGATATATGTGGAGAGAAAAGAGCTTCCGTTAGTTGTATTCGCAGCAAGACGAAAAACAAGAAGTGAAGTGTTCTGATTTCCATGTCCAAACAAACTTTATGTTTAGTAGACATACTCTCTCTCTCTCTCTCTCTCTATCTCTGTCTTTCTCTCTCTCTCTCTCTCTCTCTCTCTCTCTCTCTCTGTCTCTCTCTCTCTATCTCTCCCTCCCTCCCTCTCTCTCTCTCTCTCTTTCTCAAACGCATGCATACATACACACACATACATACATACATACGTACACACGCATACACACACACACACACACACACACACATACACATACATATATATACATGCATACATACGTACACACATGCATACATTCATTAATACATACATACATACAGATTGGTGAAAATCAGTTGCCCTCTGGACACCAACGTTGTTCGAAAACTACAAGAGAAAGAGCACATCTATGAACCATTGGCCAGGAGTTTGTAAATCCACTCTCCAAAATGACAGAAAAACCAAAATTTTTCGCCTGGAATATTACATTTCGGTAACTAATGTTACTGCAATTCAAATAACCATTTTTAAGGGAGACAATTCATGAACCTTAATTTTAGAGTTATCTCCCTTTAAAATTCGATTACTGTTGAATATTTTTAATGTTTTTTGTTTGTTTTGCAATACATTCAGCCTGATCCAAGTAGATCCACGATCAAAAGCGTCCTAGACGTGACTCTCAGCTTTTCCAGTATTTTTTATACAAATAGAACCACATTTCTAAAGCGTCTTCCCTTTTAAAAATGGAATATCTTTTAACCGAGCTTTTGTTTCTAAGTGGGTGACTGTAGAAGTCATAGGCAAACTGCGCCCCGCAGGATTTTCTCGATGTCACTCCAACAAATTTCATAATTACATTGAAATCTTTAGTAGTGCGGCCCGCCTGATGATGAGTCATGTCTCATACGGCCCGCTTCTTGGAAAAAGTTAGCTTTACCTGATGTAGACACTCCCTCATTGAGTTTTTTTTTAATTTTGGAATCTATTTTTTTCGAGAATTCTATTTTTGAATCATTTTGGAACCTATTTTGTTTTTTGTTTCTTGTTGGGTTGTTTGTTTTTTTTTTCTAGTTAATTTTAGTTAATTTTTGTGCCAGGTGGCTGTCCAAGCCAAGGGCAGTATAGAAGAGCCAGGGGCATTTATTGCAGGGAAGGGGACAAGGAAGTGCGAGTCACTCTTCACACCTTTGACATCTGATCTCTGCCTCTTGACGTCTGCTATTTTTCATCTCTGCCTCTAATTCTAGGCAAGCAAGTGGTTAACTCTTTCGTGGAGAAGCCACTATATTCAGAATAAATTTACTTTGAGAAAAAAAATGTGGTGGGATAACAAATGTATATATCATTGTCATTATATTGTTGAAACCCATTGAAACAAGTGATTTTGTGAAGTGAGGGAGGTCAATATCATATTTTCACAATATACAAGGTGGGCTAAAAGTCATGCACAAAATAAGTTCAAGATGTTCTGGAATTGTCAAAGACTGGCTTCAATTTTTCTAAAATTGAATAAAATAAATAATGGAAAAGAAAGCATTGAAGGGGTGATGCAGATAAATTTTTTCCCAAGTTACAGTGTGGCTTACAAGGAGTTGCTTACCCTTTATTTTTAAGCATCACCATTATAGGTAGTTATACTCCAGTGAAATTAAGAAATCAACTTATAAATAAACGAAACCCTCGAATCCATCACTGTACACATACATGCAGTCACATATCTGTGTATGTATACATGTACCCACATGTCTACACGCATAGGTACACCATGATCTATACACACACAGACATGGGTCGATACATATGAAAAAGAAAATGAACAAAGTATTGACCACTTGCTTATCAGGAAATTTGTAAGTCCGATTTTTAAAATTTTTTATTTTTCAAAGATAATCAAACAAAATGTTCATCATTTCAAGCCACTCACCTAATGAATATTTCTGCCATATGTGATGAAAATCTGTTCAGCCATTTTCCAGTAATTTAGCAAAAACCCAGACAGACAAAGACGAGAGATTACAATACCCTGCTTTTGTTTACACGCATAGGGCAATAACAATAATGGTTTCAAATTTTGGCACAAGGCCAGCAATTTTGGAGGCAGAGATAAGTCAATTACATCAGCTCCAGTGTTCAACTGGTACTTATTTTATCAATCCCTAAAGGATGAAAGACAAAGTCAACACCAGTGGCATTTGAACTCAGAACAAGAAGACAGACGAAAGGCTGCTAAGCATTTTGCCCATCAAAGTAACGATTCTGTCAGCTCACCACCTTAATGAAGCCACAGATATGAGACTGGAACAAAAAGTCAGATGAAATACTAAGCATTTCAGCTGACGTTTTAACAATTCTGCCAGCTCACCAACGTAATATAAATATGCCATATGTTTTAGAGTAGCTTTTGGCCTACCCTGTATATTTTCTAAACCCCAGAGGGATGGAAGATGAAGTCAACCTCAACAGGATTGGGAATCAGGACATGAATGAAAAACAAAATGAATGCTGTCCAAAATTTAATCCAGTATTTGATCATTCCTGTCTTGTCAACATTGTCTCTACTGGATTAAATTGAGACAATTAGAGGAATAAAATGCATTCTTAAAAGTGCTGATACTTCAAATGTTATACCTAATCATGGAATTATGGCTTACCAAAATCTAATCCAGAACTGAGAATGACCACCATCTATTATCTATGTCCAGTGGTGAATCCTAATGCCAATATGTCTGAAGAATATATATGACGTCTTAAAATAATTCTACAACAAATGCAAGTTAAATGTCTGCATGTTTTTTCAAATGATTAGCACCATTCACTGAGAGTAAAAAGTCATTTAGCACCTTCCATCATCAAATTGCAATTACATCTAAGGAACATTAATCAGTTATTGTCAAGAATATGGTGGCACTAATAACAATATTTCTTACATAAGGCAGCAAGCAACCAGAATTGTTAGCACAGTGGGTGAAATGCTCGGCAGCATTTCTTCCATCTTCACATTCAAATTCTGTGGAGGTTGACTTTGCCATTCATCTTTTGACTACTGGGGTTGATGTAATCGACTGACCCCCTCCTCCAAAATAGCTGACCTTCTGCCAAAATTTGAAATGAATATTTTTTTTACATAAGTAAAAGACCAGTAATGTTGATTTAACTGAACAGTACTGCCGGTTTAATATGACTCTGTATTATCACTCCTGGAGGAGTGATGGAAACTATTGTTTATTCTATTAGGATTTGAAATCTAAATACTACCATTGAAGTCAGAGTAATAATTCTAATGTTCGGAGATGGACACTGTTGATTATATCAGGACAGCACTTTACAGAAGTAAACTGAATCAACAACACACAAAATAATAATAATAATCCTTTCTACTATACGCACAAAGCCTGCAATTTGGGGGGGGGGGGGAGAATAGCCAATTACATTGACTTCAGTACTCAACTGGTACTTCTTTTATCAACCCTGAAAGGATGAAAGGCAAAGTCGATCTCAGCAGATATATATACAAATATACTTGTACATACACACACGTGTGTGTTGTGTGAGTGTAATTAGGTTTTGGTGGACATATATATATATACAAGGAATTTAATCCAAAATTGTGTACTGAAGCTGAGACAACTTCACTGTAATAGAATTACCACAAAATATTTCAAACTCTCAGGCATCATTGTGTTGTGTTTTATTTTGTAATTCTACCAAAGTCATTTACATTCCATTCCCAAATGACTCTTGGGACTCAACAGTTGGCCTTGGAACAGATTCATCCGACTTCTTATTAATACTCTTCTAACCATTAAATATTTCATTCTTTAATCATCAAAACTTGTGTACTTTCAAATGACTTTTTAATATCTAATCATTCTTCACTGTCTACAAGCACCAGCTCCAGATCTTGGTCCTGCAGAAGCTGCAGAGTTCATGGAATAACAAACAAGTATGAAAGTCTTCCAACTTATTCTTCCACCAACCCTCTTTTGTACATGTCGGTATTTTATTTTTATTATTGTTTCAGTTTATACATCTCTAGGATTTATTATTCCCCATGTTTTACTATTTAACCCATTAGCCTTTAAATTGGCCATATCCAGCCCAAATATTCTACCTATTTTATGGCCAAAGCTGGCTTCTCACACTTACCCTGCAATGTTATTCTAAAAAGAGACAATCACATCAACATTTCAAGGCTATGAGACAATGCAGGATTAATTAAAAACAATGTAATTAAATAAGCATCACATTTGACATAGTAACCTGAATGTTAAAGGGTTAAATAAATAAGTTCAAATTTTTCTTCATTTTGTCCCTCAAATCCCATTCTGCTGTACATAAAATTGTGGTGAAAAAAATGTAGTTTTACATATACTTCCTAAGATTATATCGTGAAATAATATATTCAAACTTTTGATAGGACAGGATCAGTACAGCTAACGTAAAGTACAGTGCCACTGCGTCATTTAGACTAGTTACACACTTGTGTAAGGTGTCAGATGCAATGACCTGTCACAGCATTGAAGCATAAAAATATCACATGAATCCATTGATTGAACTATTATGTTTATACAGTGCATGTTGGTAAAATATAAAGGAGGTAAACATTATGATGGTATACATAGGTTAATAAACTTTTACATATATTTGTATACATTACTTAGCTTGTTATGCTTGAGAAGTAAAATCATGGCTGTCCATGCTTACAGGTATGTCCTCCACATCTCCCTCTCAGTCTTGTGAACTCGTGGGTACTAGTGCCACATAAAAGTGCCTGTCGTGGTGCCACATAAAAGCACCCAGCACACTCTGTAAAGTAATCGGCATTAGGGAGTTCATGCAGTCATATAAACCAAGCCAAGTTAAACTGAAGCCCAGGCAGCCCTTCAGCTGGCCAGCTCCTGTCAAACCATCCAACCCATGCCAGCATGGAGAACAAATGTTCAATGATGATGATGATGTTTGTATTCAGTGTAGTACTTTCAGTACTTGTTAAACCCTTCACCTATATTCCAAGCTGTCACCTTTAAGAATTATGAAAATGTTGACTCGATTGACACTTTACACAGCACACTACTTTTGCTACAAAGCCACATGCCAATTAAAAGCTAACAGCTTACAATTTTACAGGTTAGCACTAACAGATACTGGATCTGATGAATCTACCTGTTTTCTTTTATGCTTTAATACTGATTTCAAATTTTGGCACAAGGCCAGCAATTTCAGGGCAGGGAGTGAGTCAATAACATCAACCTCATTCATTGCTCAACTGGTACTTATTTTACTGACCCTGAAAGGATGAAAAGCAAAGTTGACCTGGGCAGAATTTGAACTTGTAAAGATGGACGAAATATCACTAGGTATTTTGCTAAACATGTTAATGATTCTACCAGCATGCTGCCCCCCTTCTATACTTTAATATTGAGATTAGACTTGGAGGAGTTTCTTGTACCATCTATAAACATTGCACTATTTTTTTTTAGTTACCATACTATGTAATTTGATTTAGCTAACTAGCCGTTGCCAGTACATCCTGACTGGCCTTCGTAGGATTTTCGAGCAAGATGGTTGCCAGTGTCCCTGGGCTGGCTCTCGTGTGGGTGGCACATAAAATACACCATTTTGAGTGTGGCTGTTGTCAGTACCGCCTGACTGGCCTTCGTGCGGGTGACACGTAAAAGCACCCACTACACTCTCTGAGTGGTTGGCGTTAGGAAGGGCATCCAGCTGTAGAAACTCTGCCAAATCAGATTGGAGGCTGGTGTTGTCAACTGGTTTCACCAGTCCTCAGTCAAATCGTCCAACCCATGCTAGCATGGAAAGCGGACGTTAAACGATGATGATGATGATGATGATGATGAACTCTATTCCACAATGTGGTATAATATAGAGGACATATTCCATCATTTCCATTTTTTTCTTACCATATCTCTAAACCCTTTGCTTGGATTCCTTATCAACCATAAAACTATCTTTTCATGTGTAACCAGATAACTGCAAGCCAAAGGTAATGCATCCATTCTCATGAGGCTAACAAAGTCATGACACATTCCACATCACTTTTATGATGTGTGCCATTAGCCTGCTTAGTTGAATAGTTTCTGATGAGTCAACCATACTGTGTAGCATTGATGATTAGGTTATCTATCTACAAGTCGCTGTCCAGTCAATGTGACCTCCTCAACTGTGACTTTTATAATCACAGTTAACGTTGGCTATGTATTGTATGGTACATTTAGTTCATTCATTATTCTTCCAGCCACCAGCAGGTAAAATTGTTTAAATGACACAGTTAATGACATTCAAATATTGGGCTCATAATGCTACAGTAATATCTACTTACTTGTACTTTGTCTATTCCACAACACCAGGACAAAACTGGTGACATTTCCACTAATTTGGACATATATGACAGCGTGTACTTGCACCAGTTTTAATGCCATGCTGCACCACTTTTCTCCTGTTGAAAGAATTTATTAAATTCCAGTATGTGGTTCAGTGGCATGACATTAAAACTGGTACAACTACATACTGTCATATATGGGGCCCAGGTAAGTTTAGTATGGAACCAACTCAGTGTTCAGCAAGGGTATTTTAACAGCAGAGATTATCAATCAGGTAGAGTATGTATTCTAAAGTAAAATCAAGAAGTCCACTGGAGCATATTTATTGAATTGTTACTAGAAGTTCTCGGGACAGACCCAGTTTTCCGATATTACAAAACATTGATTCAGTCTTGCAAATTGGTTCCATACATTTCCTGATAGTGAAATAGAAATGAATAGTTGAACAGAATGGACAGAACAATACTACACCCATTCATTACCTGTAATGAACTTAGTTAAGATTATATCCACAGATGCATTCATTCATTAATCCTGCTGGGGAAAGTCTTCTAAGCAATTGTAAACGGTCACTGAATCTCTGTTAGTGACTATTAAAAATACAGTATAAGCAAAGCCATAGACCACAGTTAGTATATATGACCAGGAATATAAAAATTACATTGTGAAGGAACATAAATATGAAAGAAGCCCTATGTGTGTATCATTGTGTTGTCACCATCAGCACCTGACAACCAGTGTTAGTTAATTTACATTCATGTAACCTAGCAGTTCAGCAAAAAACGCTGACAGAATGAATACCAAAGTTAAAAATAAGTACAGGGATCGATTTGTTCAATTAATCCCTTGAAGATGATGCTCCAGCATGATTGCAGTTCAATGACTGAAACTAAGAAAAAAATAAAGTACCAAATCCAAACAAATTTTCTTCCATGATTTATAAACTGTCCAGTTGCTACAGATGTGAGGTTTTGCTTTGATGAAATTACAGAATGGCAAAAATATAATGAGATATGTTTATTTTAACCAGTTATTACCATGATGTAATTATGTAAGATTTAAAGCTGTTTGTCCAGAATAGCATCAATTTTAACGTTACGTTACTATGTTACAGTACCAAACCTAGGTTACTGTCTCTTCCTATATTATCTAATCATGATGTCTCCTTAACAACCCTAACCAAAGACTGATATATTATCCTAAATGAAGCAATGAGGCAGCTACTATGAGATCAATTAAACTGCTAGAAACAAAAGCCAAATCTCTCAAATCACATCCTACCATCTCAGAAAAAGAAATGTCAGATTTTGTAGTCTGACATATATATATATATATATATACTTTCAGAGTGGTCATGACTGGAACATCTTAGATTATGTCAGTGGAAACAAAACTGAGCTGCATACAGAGGGACATACAGCTTGTGTAGGATATAAACAAACATCACCGCTGTCCAAGAAGTGTCAATGCTAAGACATGCTTAGAGACAATTACAACACATAACACACATTATATATATATATATATATATATATACATATATATATATATATATATATATATATATATATATATATATATATATATATATATATATATATATAAGGTGCATACTTGGCTGTGTGGTAAGAAGCTTGGTTCCCAACCACATAGTTTTGGGTTCAGTTCCACTGCATAGCACCTTGGGCAAGTGTCTTCTAGCCTCAGGCTGACCAAAGCCTTGTGAGTGGATTTGGTAGATGGAAACTAAAAGAAACCTATTGTATATGTGTGTGTGTGTGTGTGTCTTTGTGTCTGTGTTCGTCTACCACCACCATTTAATAAATGGTATTGCTGATTACATTCCTGTAACTTAGCAGTTTGGCAAAAGAGACCAATGGAATAAGTACTAAACTTTAAAAAAAAAACACATCCTGGAGTTGATTTGTATGACTAAAACCCCAGCATGGCCACAGTCGAGATAACTGAAGCAAGGAACAGATAAAAGATATATACAGACACCCATTCAGCAGACTCCTGTAGTTTCCGTCTCGCAAGTTTTACTCACAAAACAGTGAATCTGAGGTAACAAAGAAAGACTCTTACCTAAACTGCAATGCAGTGAGATCAACCGTGGAATTACAAGGATGAAATTAAAACATTAAGTTATCTTGAAACTATAATAATCCTTTCTACTATAAGCACAAGGCCAGAAATTTTTTGGTGGGGGGTAATTATTTTATAGACCCCATTAGAGATGAAAGGCAAAATCAGCCTTGGCAGAATTTGAACTCAAAATGTGAAGAAGGATGGAATGCCGCTAAGCATTTTGTCCAGCATGCCAACTCATCTTGAAACTATAATAATGATCTCTTTTGATTGAGTACAAGATTAATTATCTATGGAGAGAACAGAGATCTAATGAAATTGACTAAAGTATATCGTATTTATTTTATCAATCACAGAAAGAAAAGCCAACATGTAATTAGAATTACAGCTTGGAACCAAGAAGGACGGAACTCTACAGATTTGACCATCCACTCTGACCTTAAGACTATACTGATAAATATACTTTTCTCCAAATTTATATGAAATTATTTCCATACTGTCTTAATGTCCTGAAAATACCAGTTGCTGAAGATTTCACTAGGAATGTTTTGCATAAAATCATTTGAACCAAACTATATAAATTATAAATTTCTATTAATATTTATCCTTTTCCGTTTCTCTTTTAGGAAATGATGTTGCAGCTTATTCTAAGTCCCTGCTGAAGATAATCTCAAGTATTAATTTACTTGTGAGTATTCAAGAAATTAAGAAAATTCAATCTTTTTAAGGAAACACAAATAAATAAATTAAACTTGATAATTAAGAAATGATAAAAAATGCAGTCTTTAAAAACTTCCAGTCAGATTGACACAGCAACCTTGCAAGTGAGGTTCTTCTCTTGATGTCGAGGTGGTGGCCATTGGTGAATCCAGCAATCATGTGACAGCTACAGCAACCAATGAGCTGTTCACCTTGTTCAACCAGAGCTGAATGGAGATCATTAGAATGTAGTTCATCAAAAACTTTCATTTTTGTTTCTGTTGTTTGCCATAAATGTTGTCTAATGTGAGTCCTGTAAATACCATTATGGTGCCAATCCACTGGCGCTGGGATAATGGGTTTTGAAATATAATTACTGATGTGAGAATGGTGAAGAATTTTCGTGTTGTGGTTAGAATTGAACAAGTGAGAGGCCCAAATTTGGATACAGTTAGGAAAATGAATGTCTGAAAGAGATAAAAATAATCAAAATTAATTCCAATAAAATCATTATGAGTGGAGGGAAGGTGAGGAAGGAGATGCAGGAAGACAGGATGAAGTATTGACGGCCAATCTCAAAACTTTGAACCTTACAAAGGAGATGACAGAGGGCCAGTATATGTGGTGCATTGTTGCATTTGAGAAGACCTGCCCACCACAGCAGAATTGAGATCCTAAAACCAAGGTGCTACATAAAAAGCGTTGGTATGGGTGTTAATACCACATAAAAAACACTGGTGATGGTGCCATATAAAAAGCACCCAGTTACACTCTGTAAAATGGTTGGAGTTAGGAAGGACATCCAGCAGTTGAAATCAAGCACCAAAACAGATTGTTTAACTTGTTATGACTTTTGGCCTTGCTACTTCTTGTCAAGCTGTCCAACCCATGCCAGCATGGGAAACAGATGTTAAATTATGATGATGATGATGATGATGATGCAGATGATTATGTGTGAAATCTAATATTGCTTGATAGCAACATTTCTATTTTCTAGAAAGTTCTACTTGATGTGCCAAAGTCAAGCATGGGCAACTTTTTGAGAAGTGGGCCACATGTGCTATGTATGGATCATCAGGTGTCTTATGCTACTAAAAAAAAAATTCAAGGTAATTTTTCTTTAGACTTGACATTCAGAAAGGCCAGCAATGCACAGTTTGCTCATAACAGGCCTAAACCATTGAGGTGGAAACTAAAGACAGAACAGAGAACCTAAAGAATAAATGAAATTGATGAGAAAATGATCAGAAGTGCAACATTAACATGGAATTTGGGGATTAATCCTTTAGCATTCAAACTGGTCACATCCAGCCCAAATATTTTATGTTTTATATTCAAATTGGCCAGATCTGGCCCCTCACACCTATCCTAGAGTGCCATTCTAAAAAATAAACAAACAATCATGAAAATCTCAAAGCTACATGATAATGTATGATTAATTCAAAAGAATATGAATTAATAAGCATTACATGGGATGAAATAATCTGAATGCTAAAGGGTTCAGATAAAGCTATAATGTTTAAGAAGAATTTAGGGAAAATAAACAAAGGGCTCTGTAAGAAATTATTTACGATTCAACAAGAGCCACTACATGGTTACTTGACTTGCTAAAAATAACAAGCAAATCTTCAAATTACATCCTGTCTTAAGAAAGAAAAGGACATATATAATATAATCCTAGACATTGCTAAAAAATGTAGTATTTGATCAAAAGGTCTGCTCGACTAGATCTGACTTGAAGCTAGACAACATGTTTCATTTGACGACACCAGTTTCATCCAGGATAAGACACCTGAAGATTCATTTATCCCAGCAGTTAGGAGGGCTGGGCTGTATAGATTATGCACATATTACCCAAATATACAGTGAAACACCTACATGCAATTTGAACTCACAGCCTCTGAGTTGGAAATCAAAGAACTCATGCATTTAGCCATCTTTCCTCAAAATGGAAATGAAAAGATGAAAATAATTTACACAAAATCCCAATTCCATGATGCTACAAATGTTGCTTTCAAATTTTGGCACAAGGCCAGCAATTTCATGGGAGTGAGTAAGACAATTAAATTGACCTCAGTGCTCAACTGATATTAAACATTTTGCCTGGCATGATAACAATTCTGCCAGCTCACTACTTCAATGAAGCTACAGATATTAGAGACCAAATCAACTGAAATCTCTCAGTGAAGAATGGGGAAAAAGTTGTCAAAAGTTACCTGTCCTAAAGCACTGGCAATACCAAAGGCAAATATTCCAAGAAGGACACTGGGATGACGAGAGGTAAAGCTTACAAATTCAATTCCTTCACCAGTAAAAATTAATCCTGAAAAATAAACAGAAACATTAACTTAAAAAGATAGAATTAAAGTAAAATAATTTTGAAATATAATCAGTACCAATGACTTAGAGATCTTTTACAATACAAAACTGTATGTTGATGCAGCTTCTACTGGTCTTGTCTTTATGATCTCTGCTGAATGAGAACTTTGATACAGAAATAGCTCTAAGAGAGGACCCACCAATCACTTACACAGAATACACCACATTTTGTTATTTGATTACATTCAATGGTGTGATGTAATGTACAACAAATTAATTGTTCAACAGAACACTTTTACGCTTAACTAGCCTTTATAGCATAAAACCTGACTTAAAATCTAATACAATTCGTGTACAGAGCTTGAACCAGTTATATAATAGTATTTCACAGATCATAAAAATAGTACATAAAGATGTATTCTCAATTATTTAATAAACCTTTATATTGTAATATTATCCTTTTTAGTCCATGTTTTAATAAACCTAGACAACCACAATGAATAACATGTTCTGCTACATTGCAGCCTACACAATATATTGTTTTCACACATACACATATACATACGTAATCCACTCTGTAAGGTGGGTGGTGTTAGGAAGGGCATCCAGCTATAAAAACCCTGCCAAAAGAGAGTGAGGCCTGGCGCAGTCGCCTGTCTAGCCAGCTTCTATCAAACCATCCAACCCATGTCAGTATGGAAAATGGACCTAAAGTGATGATGATGATTCCACTTTATCTTATTTTAACCTCAAACTCTTTAGCATTTAAACCAGTCATACCCAGCCCAATTAATCTACTTGTTTTATGTTCAAACTGGCCATGTCCAGCTTCTCACAAGTATCCTACAATGTCATTGTAAAATTAATAATTACATTATTGAAATCTCAAGGCTATGAGATAATGTATGATTAATTCAAAGCAATGTGAATAACCAAGCATTATATATTTGAGAGAAAAATCTGAATGCTAAAGGGTTAAGCATACCACTCTCTTATAATCAATCCTAACAGAGTTGTTCCCCTTGAACGGAGACGGCCTTGTGTTTATTGATTGTGTAATGTGCTCGCAAGCGACTGAAAAACATTAGCAATCAAATTAGTTTTGAGAAACTCTTGAGTTCTGAATGTAAGTGCTCCATGTTCGTGTCATTTAATAAATATAACTTGTGCCCTGGTGTAGAGTGCTGCGCTCACGATCAGCAGATCATGGTTTCAATTCAATTCAATGGGTGGTGTTTTGTGTTCTTGAGCAAAACACTTCATCTCACATTGCTCTGTGATTGCTTCGAAACCTGGCGTGGCACACAGTACACTCATTCAGGTAACGTCAACATGCTGGAAAACCTCCCCTTGACTGAATCGGGATGCGTTTTTTGTACGCTTCATCAGCGAAAGCTACCCAATCGGCTGGTGTCCGCAACTCCAGCTATATATATATATATATATCATCATCGTTTAACGTCCGCTTTCCATGCTAGCATGGGTTGGACGATTTGACTGAGGACTGGTGAAACCAGATGGCAACACCAGCCTCCAATCTGATTTGGCAGAGTTTCTACAGCCGGATGCCCTTCCTAGCGCCAACCACTCAGAGAGTGTAGTGGGTGCTTTTACGTGTCACCCGCACGAAGGCCAGTCAGGCGCTACTGGCAACGGCCACACTCAAAATGGTGTATTTTATGTGCCACCCACACAAGAGCCAGTCCAGGGGTACTGGCAACGGCCACGCGGCAGACATATATAATGTGTGTGTTCCACCCACATGCAACAAGAAAACTTTTCACATACCCTGCCCCAACAAACCAATCTACATCTCCACATTTCTTCTCTTCTTCACATTTCCTCCTTCATACACTATGCCTAGCTCTCACTCCCCAATCTTGTCCTTACGTCCCTGTTCCCCTGTATCATTGCTACCTGGTAGCCCCCTCGACATTCTATATACCCAGGTTTTCTCCACTCATTCCCCACCTCTACACTCTTTAATCACACTTCCTTCGCAATATCGTGCCACTTATATTATGGCATTTGAACCTCAATGGTATGCCCTGGCACTTGCCACCATCTATATCCCTCCCTTCCTTTACTCAACTATCCCATTTATATTCTGATCCCTTGTGAGTATGCCTGCCACTGCCACCATCTCTATCCTGCTGTCTCCCACTCTCTCCCCTTCTCCTGCACATTTCTCAAGTTGGGTAACCATGTATTTCCTTTGCAGCAGTGCACCTGATTCTGTTTTCATTCCTGATCTCTCTCTCTCTCTGGCCAGGTAACCTTGTACCTCCTCTACAGCAAGACACCTGTCTCTGTCTCTCTACCTCACTGTAACCTTCCATCATCCGACACAAGATCACCTCCCCCAATGCCCCTCCTCTCTCAAGATTTTTTCTTTTTTGTCTTGCAAGTACTTGGTGGCCCAGTCAGTGCAGGTACCACTTAAAAGCACCCAGTCCACACTGTAAACTGGTTGGAATTTGGAAGGGCATCCAGCTCTAAAAACCTAGCCAAAACTGACCTTGCCTGTGCTTTTGCCATGTAAAAAGCATTAAATCCACTCTGCTGAGTGGTTGGTGTTAGGAAGGGCATCCAGCTGTAAAAATCCTGCCAAAATAGTTACAGAAGTCTGGTGCCAGCATGGAAGACACATTAAACAATGATGATGATGATGTGCTGGTGCAACTGTGTGGTTATAAGCTCATGGGATTGCATGTGTGGGCCAGAGCACCATCTTGAGTGATGATGTAACAGTCACTATAGGTTTGAGTGACCCAGGGTAACACTTTCTCATCCAATATTTCCACATAAATTTCACTGTTGACCTTCAGACCAGCACTGATGAAGATCAAGGGCAGCTTGGACCCATCAGATGCAACTGTGGCCCACACCATGAGTGAAGCTGGCTTCTGATGGCATAAATGATTCCAGTTACTGTCAGGCAAGTCTCCTGCATTACATGCATAAGGCCTGTCGGTAGCTGCCTCCACGGTGAAGATCTCGTCTGACCAGGTCAACAATTTGTAAGTGGTATGCTCCATCTCAGCTAACATGGTTTTACCCCTGTCTAGCCGTTTCTTCTTGGAAGCTGCTGAAATTCACTGCCGGGATTATTTCTTGTATGTAGTTAGCTTCAAGTCCTCTTTAAAAATCCTGTGCACTGACGATTTCAAAATATCAAGAGCTTTTGCAGTTTTTCTTGCACTCTTGCAAAGATTTCAGTCCATTTGTTTCTTCACAGTTTCAACAGTTTGTTTCCTACAAGGAACTGGCTTGCTAGAGGTAGTAGCAGACTCCATATATCCTTTCCAAGTATTGAACACTGTTTCACGGCACACATTCAACTGTGGCACACATTCAACTGTGACACACATTCAACTGTTTTGTTCTGTCCTTGTTGCTTACTCCAGCTGTTTTCAAAGTGACAATCTGGTTACGTTTTGCTTTTGACACCATGATTGTTTACAAACCTGTTAAAGATGAACAAAAGACAGATACAAATCTTTATCTAATATGTAGATAAAATTACCTGAACCATACCTGAACCAATATTCTTTAGAGAGAGTTTTAAACATGGCTAAATCTTTCTGGGACATCCTGTATATATAACATTACAATTAGCATCTTCATCATTTAACATCATCCATGTTCCATGCAGCTATGGCTTGGACTATATAAATAATTAATGGATGAATGCAGGCATGTATGTAAATAAAATGTAGGCTCTCCAAAATGAAATAACTCACCAAATAGGAGCCAAAGAACTGAGAAAGCATTCATAAAAAACATCATGTTATGTGCATTGGTTGGTGCCTTTGCCCTCATTCTATCTTGGATTGCTCCTGTCAGGCCATCCATGGTCAGAGAAATCAGCTGCAAAAGGAATAAAAAGAAGTCTCTCATCAGATTAGTTCAGTTGTTTGAGGTCTGAGTGTGGTATTTTCATAACCAAATCCCCAAAAGTTTACACAAGTATTAGTTTAGAAATAAAGGAAACATATTCAAACTACTAATTCTAGGTTTAAAACTGAGGAATGTGGCTGTGTTGATAAGCGCAGGTGTGGCTGTGTGGTAAGACGTTTGATTTCCAACCACATGGTTCTGGATTTAGTCCTGTGTGGCACCTTGGGCAAGTGTCTTCTACTATAGCCTCAGGTGAACCAAATCCTTGTGAGTGGATTTGGTAGATAGAAACTGAGAGAAACCTGTCATATATATGCATGTGTATGTGTGCATGTGTATATATCTGTGTGTGTGTGTGTGTGTGTGTGTGTGTGTTTCAGTCCCACTGTGTGGCACCTTGGGCAAATGTCTACTATAGCCTCAGGTGAACCAAATCCTTGTGAGTGAATTTGGTAGACAGAAACTGAGAGAAGCCTGTCATATATATGCGTGTGTGTGTGTGTGTGTGTCATTGTGTCTATATGTCCCCTACCACCACTTGACAACTAGTGTTGGTGTGTTTATGTTTCCTTAACTTAGCAGTTTGGCAACATAGACCAATAGAATAAATACTAGGCTTAAAAAATAAATCCCAGCATCAATTTGTTCAACTAAAACCCTTTAAGGGAGTGCCCCAGCATGGCCAGTCAAATGATTGAAACAAATAAAAGATAATAGTCACACACCCACATACAAGCATGTCTGAATAGTAAAAACTACATGGTTCCAGGTTCAGTTACACCATATGACACCTTGGGTAAGTGTCTTCCACTAAGGTCTCAGGCCAACCAGAGCCTCATGAGTAGATTTGGTTGATGGAAGCCTGTCATATATATGTGTGTGTATTTGTTCCCCAGCACTACTTGACAACTTGTGTTGGTTTGTTTATATCCCCATAACTTGGTGATTCAACAAAAGATACCAATAAAATAAGTACCAGGCTTAAAATCAAATATGTGCTGGAGTCAATTTGTTTGACTAAACCATTCAAGGCAATGCCCCAGCATGGCCACAGTCCAATAACTGAAACAAATAAAAGATGACAGCCATGAGGTTAATTACCTTACCAAGGAGGAGATTTCTACTTAACATAAAACCAGAGCTATGCAATGGTACTTGAGAGCATTTACAAAAGTTCATATTTATGGGAATAATGCTTGTTTCAGTCTGACTGAAAAACCACAGGTCCCACCATTTATATTTTTTTTCTCCTTGTTTCTCTCCTTATTTCTTTCTGTGTTCCTTTCAGTTGAAGAGCGTAGCTCAAAACGTTAAAGACTTTCTCTATTCCCGAGCGTTAAACTAATACATCCATTTGTTGTTTACACCACCTGTCCTCGTCTGTTGTTTTTTTCGTAAATTCTCCCACCACCTACTTCATAGTTAAGTGTAGTTAGTATAGTACTGGATTAACAGGTTTAAAATAATAGTAATTTTATCATTAAAAAGAATCAGATTATTTTCAAGAAGACAAGGGATATTCCATTACCTGGAAATGCTGTGTTGGCATGACTTTTAGTTTAACCTATTTTTTCTCTCCATAAACGTGACCATCGAAAACTATTTACCACAAATCATGAGCCACTACATAGCCACATGGCTTGCTAGAAATAAATTCCTCAGGTTTTTATTTACTGAAGAACAGAAGGAAATAATTGAATTTACCTCTTAGTTGGGGAAAGAAAACAAAACTAGCAGCCATTGTCAGCAATTCACGAAGGGGAGATAATTTCGAGAAATTCAGAATTAATCTTTAAAATATTTTTCTCACACACAAGGGAAAATTTTATCTTTGTTGGCGGTGACAGTGGCTGCAATTGACATGCTTCAGTGCTAGAAATAGCAGCACAATCTCCCTCAAACTACACCCTATTGTCACAGAAAAAGAAACATACGGGACAGTAAGTAAAAAGACAGAAGTGTCATGGCTGGAATGCCTTTGGTTATAAGTCTGTGCAATCAGGGGTGACCTGAGTCTAAACAATAATAACTATACTTATTTCATTTAGTTATCAATATTTCTTTAAAAACAAACAGAAAAAAATCTAGTCACTATCTCTTGCTACCTCCAGCCTCACTGCTTTCCCTCTTCAATTATGTTGTCTTCGCTATCTTGCACCCCCACTCCTTACCAACAACTATGGTCACTGACTTCTTCCTTATAAAAGTATGGTTACTATCATATTCTCTGTCTCCACTGCACTCATGATAAGTGACCTAACCTTTGCTACTATGGCCACTGCTTTGCCTCTACCACCAACTGTAGCTATGGTCATGGACTACCCCTCTGCAAATATAGTACTTTCAAATTTTGGCCCAAAGCCAGCAATTTGGAGGCAGGGGTTTAGTCAATTAAATGAACCCAGTGCTCAAAAGGTACTTTATTTTATCAACCCCAAAAGGTTGACAAAGTTGACTTAGGTGGGATTCAAACTTAGAATGTAATGTATCAGCTGAAGTGCCACTAATCATTACGTCTGATGCACTAATACTACTCATTCATAACACAATACTGAAACAGGAAGAAGATGTGGTCTACCTCTTATCTTCTAGGGTGACAGCACCTCCAGATAACAACTAA
The DNA here is from genome assembly GCF_046866305.1 of Octopus bimaculoides. Classification (NCBI taxonomy): domain Eukaryota; kingdom Metazoa; phylum Mollusca; class Cephalopoda; order Octopoda; family Octopodidae; genus Octopus; species Octopus bimaculoides. The sequence goes on along the minus strand of NC_142943.1, from coordinate 39,991,346 downwards.
CTCCAAACCAGCTAGCATGAAACGGGAAAATGACCTAATGTCAAATACTAGACAGGCTTTTGACCATAAGTTGCCATTTTTCTGGTGAGGAGAACATGACAATAATGATTTCACAAGGCCAGCAATTTCGAGGGAATGGTTAAGTCAATTACATTACCCCTAGTGCTCAACAGGTACTTATTTTATCAACCCTCTCTAAAGGATGAAAGGTAAACTTGACCCCAGCAGAATTTGAAAACATAAAGATGGACAAAATGTCGCTATGCATTAAGAATTCTGCCAGCTTGCTACCTTAGCAAATAACAATAATGATGATTACACTAATATATTACAATAACTCTTTTGCTAAGTATCTAATGAATTACATCAATCAAACCATTTAATGAACTAAAAACATAATGGCAGTTAACAAATATGTCCATGTCATTATTAGAGTAATTGGATTGATTCACAATCACCTCTGTAAAGACACAAACAGATTACCAATAAAGACAACTTTTTTTGTTGTCTCTAGGGAGAGTCATTATGCCAATATTAATAACACACACACAGGTTCAATTCAACTCCTTCGATCATTTCTTTAACTTGTTGGATAAACAGTCAATCAATTAAATAGTTGGATAGATATTTAACTAACTGACTAACAATATAGGAGTAGAATTGAACTTATGCATGTGTTATTAATAGTGGCGTAATGATTCTCCCAAGACACAACAAAATTTGTTTCAACACACCAATTCACATCAAGAATCTTGCAAACCAAATACTAAAATGAAATAGACATAACCTTTATCAAGATATTGGGTCTGTAAATGTTTCTAGAGCAATCTCAAACAGCACTTATTAACCTTGTATATTTGTGTTTTTCATGTAGCTATTTATTTTTAATAAAAAAAAATTATAAATGCACTGGCCTGGATTTGAACTGATAATTCAAATACTCCCAGTCCAGCATTATAACCATTCAGCAACCACATATTGTATTTAACAGTTGTCACCGCATACTTACAAGTAAAATCTCACCCATTCCAAACGCATGGGGTTTTGAGTCTTCGGCTTTACTGTCTTTGTACAAAAACAATGCAACTCCTGTAACAATGAGTAAAACACATAGGTATTTAGCAGCAGGATACCGTTTTCTGGCCAGCAGCACACCAAGAATCATAACTGGAATTGGTTTCACAGATTTCCCAAGGACCTGGCAAAACAAAAATATCAAAATCTTCAAAATATAATAATTTTAAAATGTAATTGTTTTGATATCTAATCAACCTGAGACCATCATTTTTGTTTAACATCCACTTCTCCATGGTGATACGAGTTGGATGGAATTTTTTTTTTTTTTGATAGTATTAGACAACTGGATGCCATTCGTCTCTTCTATTATGCCTATTTTAAAAACAAGTGCCCCTGGACTGGCTCTTGTGCGGGTGGCACATAAAATACACCATTTTGAGCGTGGCCGTTGCCAGTACTGCCTGACTGGCCTTCATGCCAGTGGCACATAGAAGCACCCACTACACTCTGAGTGGTTGGCGTTAGGAAGGGCGTCCAGCTGTAGAAACTCTGCCAAATTAGATTGGAGCCTGGTGTAGCCATCCAGTTTCACCAGTCCTCAGTCAAATCGTCCAACCCATGCTAGCATGGAAAGCGGACGTTAAACGATGATGATGATGATGATATATATAAACTCTACTGTCTAAACCTTTTAGCATTTAAACCAGCCAAAATCCAGCAAGAATATTCTACTTGTTTTATGTTCAAACAGAACAGATCCAGCCCCTCACACCTGCCCTACAATGTAATTCATTTTAAAAAACAAACAATCACAACATCAAAATCTCAGAGTTGACAATATAGGATTCAAAACAATGGGAATAAATAAGCATTATTGAATGCTAAAGAGTTAAACTGTTTATATTTAAGATAAGCCTTCCTTTTATCAAAGAACTCGTCTGTTGTTCAAGGGCTTAATAAGACCTACTAATGAAGACAGCAAATTATATTATTTCATGAACGCTGTTCAAATTCTTGATTATTTTCAAAATTAATTAGATGTTTAATTAGAAATATGTTCTTAAAATGGTTAACCTTCATAAGACAATATTTTCAAGCAGAACTAATAATGATGATTGTGACTACATATACATAATTGCATGCACACACACAGCATGACCGTAGCCACTTGGCTGAAACACATAAATAAATAAATAAATATATATATATATATATATAAGAACGATGTTATTTCTAAAAATAATAACAAAAGCCATATAGGCAAATTAATAATTATATATAAGATATATAAATATTTATATATACTAGGGTACTACATAAGCACCTGCTTTGCTAAAAATAGAAGTCAAAATACTTCTAAACCACGGAAGAATCACTTGTATTAATCATGCCTGTATTAATTTTGTGATTCTTCTGTGGCTTAGAAGTATTTTGACTTCTATTTTTAGCAAAGCAGGTGCTTATGTAGTACCCTAGTATATATAAATATTTATATATCTTATATATATCATCACCATTGTCGTTTAATGTCCACTTTCCATGCTGGCATGGGTTGGACGGTTTGACTGAGGGCTGGCAAGCCAGACAGCTGCACCAGGCAATGTTTTTACAGCAGGATGCCCTTCCTGACGCCAACCACTCCGAGAGTGTAGTGGGTGCTTTTTAGGTGCCACTGGCATGGGGGCCAGTCAGGGGGCCAGTCAGGGGGCACTGGCAACGACATACACACATAAATATACATATATGCTTAAGTGGAACGTTAGAAGCACATCGAAGCATGATCGTTGCCAGGGCCGTGGATTGTCTCCCATACCGGTGACACGTGAAAAGCACCGTTCAAGCGTGATCGTTGCCAGCATTGCCTTAGCAGCACATGTGCCGGTGGCACGTGAAAAGCAACATTCGCACATGGTTGTTGCCAGTGCCTCTGGACTGTCCCTCGTGCAGGTGCCACGTAAAAAGCACCCACTACACTCTCGGAGTGGTTGGCGTTAGGAAGGGCATCCAGCTGTGGAAACTTTGCCAGACCAGATTGAGCCTGGTGCAGCCTCTGGCTCACCAGTCCTCAGTCAAATCGTCCAACCCATACCAGCATGGATAGCGGACGTTAAATGATGATGATATATATATATATATATATATATATGGGTAGAGGTAGGGGTCCACCAAGGTTCCGTCCTCAGCCCCCTCTTATTTACCATAGTCCTCCAGGCAATCACAGAGGAGTTCAAGACAGGTTGCCCCTGGGAGCTCCTCTATGCTGATGACCTTGCCCTAATTGCGGAGTCACTATCAGAACTAGAGGAGAAGTTTCAGGTGTGGAAGCAAGGTCTAGAATTGAAGGGCCTTAGAGTCAACCTAGCTAAAACCAAAATCCTAATAAGTAGGAAGGTCGATAAAACACAAACCCCTTCAGGTAGATGGCCCTGCTCAGTATGTAGAAAAGGAGTAGGTAGTAACTCTATAAGATGTACCCGGTGCAAGCTATGGACACATAAGAGGTGCAGCAACATCAAAGGCAGGTTAACTAGCAAGTTAGTTTTTGTTTGTGGCAGATGTTCAGGTGCAATAAAGACTGCAAACAAACAGGAAACAACTTCTATCTCATTCCAGGGTGAAAAACTAGAGGTAGTCGATAGCTTCCGCTATCTGGGCGACCAAGTTAGTAGTGGGGGTGGGTGCGCTGAAAGTGTAGCTGCTAGAATAAGAATAGCCTGGGCAAAGTTTAGAGAGCTCTTACCCCTGCTGGCGACAAAGGGACTCTCACTCAGAGTAAAAGGCAGACTGTATGACGCATGCGTACGAACAACCATGCTACATGGCAGTGAAACATGGGCTGTAACTGCTGAGGACATACGTAAGCTCGCAAGGAATGAAGCCAGTATGCTCCGTTGGATGTGTAATGTCAATGTGAATACCCGTCAGAGTGTAAGTATCTTGAGAGAAAAGCTGAACATTAGAAGCATCAGTTGTGGCGTGCAAGAGAGACGATTGCGCTGGTATGGACATGTGGTGAGAATGGAGGAGGATAGCTGCGTGAAAAAGTGCCACACCCTAACAGTTGAGGGAACCCGTGGAAGAGGTAGGCCCAGGAAGACCTGGGCTGAGGTGGTGAGGCAAGACCTTCGTACATTGGGCCTCACCGAGGCGATGACTACGGACCGAGACCTTTGGAAATGTGCTGTGCGTGAGAAGACCCGGCAAGCCAAGTAAGATCGTTGCCAGTGCCCCTGGACTGGTTCTTGTGCGGGTGGCACATGAGATGCACCATTTTGAGCGTGGCCGTTGCCAGTACCGCCTGACTGGCTCCTGTAGGATTTTCGAGCGAGATCGTTGCCAGTGCCCCTGGACTGGCTTGTGCGGGTGGCACATAAAAGACACCATTTCGAGCGTGGCCGTTTTCGTGCGGGTGACACGTAAAAGCACCCACTACACTCTCTGAGTGGTTGACGTTAGGAAGGGCATCCAGCTGTAGAAACTCTGCCAAATCAGACTGGAGCCTGGTGTTGCCATCCGGTTTCACCAGTCCTCAGTCAAATCGTCCAACCCATGCTAGCATGGAAAGCGGACGTTAAACGATGATGATGATGATATATATATAGGCGCAGGAGTGGCTGTGTGGTAAGTAGCTTGCTTACCAACCACATGGTTCCGGGTTCAGTCCCACTGCGTGGCACCTTGGGCAAGTGTCTTCTACTACAGCCTCAAGTCAACTAAAGCCTTGTGAGTGGATTTGGTAGACGGAAACTGAAAGAAGTCTGTTGTGTGTGTGTGTGTATATATATATATATATATATATATATGTATGTGTGTGTATGTGTTTGTCCCTCCAACATCGCTTGACGACGGACACTGGTATGTTTAAGTCCTCATAACTTAGCAGTTCGGCAAACAAGACCAATAGAATAAGTACTAAGCTTACAAAGAATAAGTCCTGGGGTCAACTTGCTCGACTATAGGCAATGCTCCAACATGCTCACAGTCAAATGACTGAAACAAGTAAAAGAATATACATACATACATAAACATATACATACATATGGAGTGGGGAAAGGGATAAAACATTGCTTACCTGTGTTGGATAATTGACATGTTGTAAAGAATGGTTACTTGCTAACATTGCCAAGAGATAAGTGAGAGAGCAGAGAGCATACAAAATCTTTGGAGTAGAGTCTTTTGGAGAATGGAACACTGACATGGCTGCAAGGGAAAAGAAAGATGACACAATATAAATTATTGATCTTTCCTTCAGCCCTTCAAACTACAACAGAGAAAGAGTTTTAATTAATTTTCTAAGGATTTAGACCTTAAAAATGATTTTTGAAAGTCATTACAAAAATAACACATTAGATATATATTTACATGTTTTTGATGAGTTTTAGACTAAATCAGCTTAACATGTCCACACTATTTCATCTCTGGTATTTCTATTTTCTACACCATGTTCCTCACCTGAGTCCACATGCCAAAACTTCACATGCTTCTTACAGAAACTTAGCTCATTCAGATTATAAATTCCTTATACTAACCTTGAACAAGCTAGGTTTCTGTAAAAAAACCTAGGGCCTCACATAATGACAATTTATGTAACACCTGCTAAATGTGTTGTGTACATTTTCTTTCATTTGACCACTCACCACATAAAATGACCACATGAAAATTTAACTGAGTTTTCAAATTTTTAAAGACCTGCATCATTTATATTCACAAATGCACATCTAATAAATTATTAGAACAACATGCAATGAACATAACAGCTCGGAATCTTCTGTGATACAACTTGCTGGATAATATTATGAAAGCAGTGCAAGGAATTTAAATCACTGTATATAATTGATGTGCATTACTCAACACAAGTTAAGGTTGGTGCCATTTGGTGAGTATAACACAAGCATGTTACATAAGTGAGAGAGAGAAATGAACTTGGTGAGACAAATGAAATAGATTCCCTTTGATAGCTGAATGGCTCTGGCCTAAAGTTTAATTTGTTAGCTTTTATAACTATAGACCACTCTTCTAGAATCATTTGTTTGGCAGGTTGCAACATCACCCACAAAAAAATCAACCAGTGCTGGCTGATTTGGTGATAATGCCTTTTATGGCAACACTTTTCTTTTTATTGAGATCCATTAGGTCTTGATTCTGGCTTGAAGAACAATGAGAGCAATGGTTCAAATCCCAGCAGGGACCTTGCTACATATATAATTTCCTTTTCTAATGCAAGAAATGTTGTACAAACAAATACTGAACTCAGTCACTGGCAATAATGGCATGTTACATGCAAAGAGATAATCTCAAACTGATTGTGGACCATTTATATAGTCTGCAAGTTATAAAACATATGTTTGAGGCCATTACCTTTGATGTTAACTGATTAACTGTTCAGTAATTTAATGCTGGAGTTCAGGCCTGTTTGATTGATGTATAAAATCATTGCTGAAAATTATATTATTTCACTTTATTTTATGTGTGACTATTAGATAGTTAAAAGATTATATTATGATCTTTATAAGTATATTGTAATAATATAATTACAACTCCTACTACCATACACTTTTCCTCCAATTACTGAAATCTGAAATGCATGTCAACATAAAATTGATTTTATAAGTAATTATACTTACACAACTTGGAAGCAACCACATTGATGATACACTGGATAAAAACCAAAGCTAAAGTATAGGTAAACTTCTCTTGATTCTCACCTTCTCCATATTTACCCTTGGTTCTACAAAAATTGGGCCGAAATAAAGACAGAAGCGTTATAAAAGTGTGTGAACATGTATACTTTTACACAGAAAACCATTGCAACTTTCTGGAATTTTCTCCTCATCTCATTCTCCTACAAGAATCAACCTAGACTTTCAAGCTGAACATTAATCATATCAAACTGTGAAAAAAAAACACTAAACTTTATATATTAAAATATATTTGGTCTTGATTCAGAGTTAAAACTAAAATTTAGAGAAGTAGCACATTTGCAAGTTTGTATGAAATTAATGATGATCATAATAATGGTGAAAACTAGGGAATTTCAGTAGCAACAAGATATTTAGCCTTGTTATAGTTGAGTTTTGTAACAAATATAATCAAAATATATGTTTACTGATATTTTCTTTGAAAACATGTTATTGTTCCAAGCAAAGTTTTAAAAAGATACTGGATTGGAGAGGAGACAAGTGAGAACCAGAAAGAGGCGGGTGGAAAGAGTCAAACAGAAAATAAGAAAGAAAATTTGTCAAGAGTAGAAAGTTTATAACAGGCTATTCCCGGAAGACTGGAGAATTAAGTAAACCAGAGATTGGTAAGCTTAGTTCAAACAAGAAAGAATGGTCATACACAGAGACTGATAGAAACAATAACACAGTAGATGTGAATACACGAACCAAGAACTCGTAGGCCGACACCGGCGATTCTTTACATTATGATCGTAAATTCAAATAAAATATATAATGCACAACAGAAGTTTAAAACCAAGATTTCTTGCTTCGGTCCATAAAGTATTGGATAAAACATAACCATCGCTAATTATATATTCTATACTATAACATGATTAGACTTAATTTTTGAATCATCGTTTATTTAGAAAATTGAATTGTTTTTGTTTGTATCGTGTAAAGGCTCTCCTGTACAATACGGTCCCGCCGACTCTCATTATTTTCAATACTTTGATCAGTCATTGTTTACCTTTTATTACTTCAGTTTAACACAAATAACTTGAGAATTGAGACACCAGCAACTCAAACTGATCTTAGAGATGTCGCGCATTATTAATGTGTTCTTGTATGTTTGAGTTATTTCGAAATAAATTCAACCAAGCGAAGTGAAGAACATTGAAACCAAATGTCGGTTTGTATCTAAAGAATCAAAGTATTCAGTCAGTATTATATATTTCATTACTGGTTTCAGTTTGTATGGAGTTTACTTTTAATGGTTTGCATTTACAGCCGTAATAAACGCTGTTGGTACAACACCTCACAGAATAAGGTAGGCGAGAAAGTTCAAAATACTCCGGTAAAATTCTGGTTTAAGCACCCCATATAACTTTTTATCTTCTGAAATTTTCAGAAAATTTTTGCGAATGTGTTCTGCACACAGGAATTCACACGATTAAGCAAAAGCAATTTTGCGTGTGATTTAAGGGCGATTTGGCTGTTGTATTTAGCACATCTCACAACCAGCTGATATCCTTCCTTGTTTCTTAGTCACTTGGGTATGTATTTATGCTTTTTCAGAATTCCGCGAATATTCTTTGGCACCGTCACAAATAGAATAGGTTATAAGATAGCAGTAAGAAAATAATTTAGCAGAAACGAGTTTATATGTGAGAAAGTTGAAATTACTCTTTACCACCGTCACAAATACAATATATTTAACAGATAAAAGTAACACAAAATGATTTGGCAGTAATAAAAGTTTATGTGTCTCTAAAAGGTATTTTATCATCGCCATACAGAAGTTATTTGAAAGTAACGCCTGTTTGTTATTGTTGATTATAAGGAAGTCATCTGTCATACTTACATTTTCTCCTGTAGAATACCGTAGAAAAAATAACACACCAAGATGCCCAGACTGCAAAAAAACAACATTCTTTTATTCTCTGTCGCCATATCGTTTCTTTCTATGGTCAGACTAACCTGCCGAGCTGATGCCGAAGTATCTTTGAAATCCAATTTTGCTTCTCTCTGTGATTGTGACATGTGCCCGGTATAGCTACGTGTACTTCCGCTAAACTGTAACGCTACGTCAACTTCCGGTTCTACATGCAACCGGGCTCCTGACCGAACACGTCGCACTGATTGCTCTATAACTGTGTATGTGTGTCTATGTAGGTGCTTGTATCTCTCTCTTTCCCTCTATATATGTGTATATATATATATATATATATATATATATATATATATATATTAATAATAATAATATAACAACAAAAGAATGAATGAGAGCTTGATATTATGTAAAATAGAGGAATTTATCTATACATATATGTGACAACTTGTTGGTTGTCATAATAATGTATATATGTGTGTATGTGTGTGTGTGTGTATAAAATCTACACTGATTGTTTATCTGTTTCTTTAGTTTCCAATAAATTCCATCAAAAGTCTTATTATAATATGCATTATAACGGTTCCGTTGGTTATTTGGCCAAATTCAACGTCTATTTTTTGCTATCTTCATTGCTCTTTTATCAAATATATTTGTTTTACACCGCCTCTAATTATATGGTATTAACAGTCTCTCTGTTGTTTAGAAATGCTTCTTTACACCTCAAAATATCTGTGCTTTGCTTGGTTCTGCTCTCCTTCTCTCTCTCTCTCTCTCTCTCTCTCTCTCTCTTCCTTTCTTCTCTCTTTCTCTCTTTTCTATCTATCTATCTATCTATCTACCAATATGTTCCGAATGTCCTCCCTTTAATAAAAAATTTCCCAGATTCCCCCCCCCCCCCACACACTGCCTCCTTCTCTTACTCTCTGACTTTCTCTCTCCTGTTCTTTCCCACCCATTTAGATGCGATAATCAACCTCAGGAATTCGGTTTTCTAGTTCACAGAAAGCCTACATTAATAATAGATCTCTACCCTACAGCAATAATTATTTAACAAGTGACTGCATCGCAGGGGTGTTCAGATATTTCGCGGATTTTTAAAAGTATGATTAAAGGCAGTGATGTTAAACATGGCTCGCAATGCTTTGTCCGTACAATATCGTATGATATACAGGCATACATCAATTTATGTCGTTTTGAGGTACGTCTTGATTGTTTTTTGTTTTTTTTTGGGGGGGGGGTCAGATTTTAATGAGAAATAATAAGCCTCAACCTAAGTCAATTTCTCGACTTTACGTTGGTCATAGCAAACATTCTTAAAAACATAAACATTAAAAATAAACAGGCACAGGAGTGGCTGTGTGGTAAGTAGCTTGCTTACCAACCACATGGTTCCGGGTTCAGTCCTACTGCGTGGCACCTTGGGCAAGTGTCTTCTACTATAGCCTCGGGCCGACCAATACCTTGTGAGTAGATTTGGTAGACGGAAACTCCAATATTCAATTTACAATGAAATATAGCAAGAGAGAGCTCCCATTACTTGACATCTTGATTATAAAAAAATCCAACAACCAAATTGCAACTCACATCTACTACAAACCACAGACTCAAAACAGTATATCCTTTTCAGTTCACATCAAAATAAATATCTCATTCAATCTAGCTAAAAGGATCTGTACAATTGTATCTGACACAACCACTCGGGAACTTCGCCTACAAGGCCTCAAAATAAGTCATTGAAAGTCAATACCCACCCGCACTTATAGACCATGGAATTGAACGTGCTAAGAAATTGGACACAAACACATTAAGGACAACAAAACAAAACACCACACCTCACTTTAAATCACTCCCATACATATCAACCCACAAACCCCGAAACAATGAAGCATACAACACAATTATACAAAATCTCCCTCTGCTGGCTCAAGACCCGAAAATGAGCAACATCCTAAATACACATAAACTCCTCAAATGCAAAAGACAAGACAAATCACTCAAGAGACTCCTAACAAATGCAAAACTATACTCAACACAAACGATACCAACGGTTAGAAAATGCAGACGACCCAACTGTGGTGCATGTCCAAACCTAACTGAAGGCTCGGAATTCACATTCCAGCAAGGAGAAAAATGCTCAATTAAGATCAACTTCACATGTGCTTCCCAGAAGCTTATCTATGTCCTAACCTGTTTGATAATGGGCACAGGAATGTTGGTCGACCATGGCTCAGATATAAGGACAAGCTGAAGAGTAACCTCTCAACAGTCAATAAAGGTCACAACATTTTTGAGTAAACAGCGTTGGAGTGAACAAAATGGAGATCGTCGTGTCAAATGGTATAAAAGACTTTGTTTCAATCAGCATTATCAGACTAAGGGGTGTCAGACAAAGGAGATAATCGACTACAAATATACCGCCTGCACTCATCTGCAATCCCCACTCTTGCAACATCTGAAGGTTTCTTTGCAAGTCGTTGGCGGGTTTTAAATGTCACATTCGACATAAGCATGATTTACATAAGTTTGCGAAGGCGAAACAGGCTTCTCTATCCAGCTGGCAAGCTACTTCAGGCTGATGACGAGCAAAGACTCAGAAACATGTCCCTGAATGCTGGCTAGGCTGGGTGGGGGAGCTTGTCTCCCCTTCACAAACTTAAGGACACAGTAATTGTGTCAAGGCCGACAGGAAGCGGTCCAGCTTCCTAGGGCTAAACGGCAGTAGTGTGTTCCCTTATTGGGATTGTCACATTAAGTTGACAATATACTACAACTTTATATATATATATATATATATATATATATATATATATATATATATATATATATATATATATATAATATGTTTTTTTTTATGGACTTGACATTGTCGAGGCACCCGCCCGCGGAAGCAGAGAAGAGATACTGACTTTCTTGTTTCTAGGCTCAGATGTAGCCCAACCTAATCAGTACGTCTTAACGAAGCCTTATTTCTATAGTCAGTTCATCAACAGATCACATTTTAGATTATAACATTTAAATACAAAGAGACAGAAAAAAAGACAAAAAAAGGAAAAGGATGAGGTAGAGCTGAAGATAGAGGTGGAAGAGGCGATGGGACACACACACACACACACACACACACACACCAGAACAAATGGTGAGCTCAGCTGCGCCCCGCGGTAATGACTGCGATGGCGTTGCTGCGAAGAATGGCCAACGATACTCGCTGCAGTAAGCCACTCCACCTCACAGGACTCGTTTCTCCGACGGGCGGCCGTTATCCTTATTTCGCGGAGGAAATCGGTAAGTACGTGGTCCCAGAACACCTGGCGTCCTGACAGCGACTGGTACAAGCCGAAAGCAGATTCACAATAACTTTTGGAAAATATAATCTTTGGACCCATGACAAGAGAATCGCAGGGAGATGGTGGTTCCTCCTTTATTTGGCCAGCACGATCAACACGAATGACGGGCGAAGTTCCTGATTTTCAGCTCGGTATTGCTATAGGAGTTGTTTAATTGGGTCTCAGTTAAAATCAAGAATTGTACGCTGTGAGTTGGTTCAGCAATACGACTCTCTTTGAAATGAATTTTATATTCCCGAGGGTTGACGGTAGGTTGATTGCCTTATGCATTTAATAAGAGAGTCGAAATTAAGGTAGATGATTGTTTGCTGTAAATATATGAATATATAGAGTTATTAATATTTCTAAGTCTCTCTAAAGGAGACTACGGCAGCGGTACTGGAAATTAATAGTTATCGCCAAGCCAACATGGCAGTCCCAAAATTAGGACGAAAGCTGCCGTGAATTAGCTCCAAGAAGCCATCGCCTCTAGCTAGCTATGTGACACACGAAACCTGTGTCACATAGCTAGCTAGAGGCGATGGCTTCTTGGAGCTAATTCACGGCAGCTTTCGTCCTAATTTTGGGACTGCCATGTTGGCTTGGCGATAACTATTAATATGCATATATATATATATATATATATATATATATATATATATATATATATGCCTGTGTGTTTGTGTGTGTGTGTGTCAGGACGCCCTTGAGTGCTACTGGCAACATGTAATCCAGTTCAACCTGTTGCATGGTCGAGTCAACGGCGACTAAAATGGAAATCTCACCAGGCTTGCTTGGTGAGGAGAGTGATTGTTGAACACCCTGCGGGATGAAAAATAAGACCCGTCAAAGGGCGAAGGAACTCATGAGCAGTGAACGGCCATCCAACAAATATGTGTAAATATGTATATAACTTTTTTTTTTTAATAATATTCTTATATGCATATATGTATATTTTTACATTTATATGTTATTTATATTTAAATCTTACTTTATTTATATTTTCAAAGTACATATCTTTTACTTTTAGATATATATATATATATATATATATATATATATATATATATATATATATATATATATATATAATTCATATTTAATTCTTATTTATATTTGTAAATCACATGTCCTACTTTTGTTTTTGTGTATGAATAAGCTACTCCGTATCGGACACCAGGGTGATATTTGATCACTTTATAAAATGTTTGGGTGTTAGTTTGGTGTCTGGAATGGTATAGTTTACCTCATGGGCAGATAGAAGCTCTTTAACCTTGGTTGGTAATCTACTCTGGAGAAGGAAATCTCCGTAATAAAACCTGAAGCCTTGGAAGTTCCTGGTTTTGTCAATTTTCATGTCACACCGAAGAAAGTCTTCTTGGGCCAATAGGTAGGGGTAGTACAGTGCAAGCTACACCCACTGAAAATTATTCATCTTCACAGGTACTTCTTGTACACCAAATCTTAGTAAAATCATTGAATTGGTTGGTTGGCAAAAACCTAAAAATGTACTTGTAATTTACTCTAAAATGTCACAAACAGATTCAGTAAATGGCAAAAGAAAAAAAAAAGGCTTGGGAACGTCAAGGGAACAGGTTTGGCTCGGCAGGTGTCCCAGTATATCACAGGCTGGGTCCGGTCGTTATCCGACCACTGGTCAAACAATCTTCAAGAAAAAGTAAAAATAAACATCCTTTGAATTTTGGCTGTTGAAATGTGCGCACACTTATTGCATGTGAGTTTAAGAAATATTTCCTTGATATAGTTGTGCTCTCTGAAACTCGTCTCTCTGGTGAGGGTCAAATAAATGAACCTACTTATGGATTGGATATACTATCTTTTGAAGCGACCTACCTGAGCGTAGAGAATCTGGTGTTGGGTTTGCTCTCAAGAATTCATTAGTATCCTCCATTGCAGAATTTCCAAGTGGTATATCTGAACGGACCATGTCATGTCGTATTAATCTGACAAAAGGTAGGTTTCTTACCGTTGTCAGTATTTATGCACGTGTTGTTGTTGGCGCTCTGTCGGTTACGACGACGAGGGTTCCAGTTGATCCGATCAACAGAACAGCCTGCTCGTGAAATTAACATGCAAGTGGCTGAGCACTCCACAGACACGTGTACTCTTAACGTAGTTCTCGGGGAGATCCAGCGTGACACAGAGTGTGACAAGGCTGGCCCTTTGAAATACAGGTACAAGAGAAACAGGAAGAAAGAGTGAGAGAAAGTTGTGGTGAAAGAGTACAGCAGGGTTCGTCACAGCCCCACCCCTGCCGGAGCCTCGTGGAGCTTTAGGTGTTTTCGCTCAATAAACACTCACAACGCCCGGTCTGCAATCGAAACCGCTATCCTATGACCGCGAGTCCGCTGCCCTAACCACTAGACCATTGCACCTCCACATTTATGCACCAACAATGTCTCATTCTGATGAAACTGTAGAACAGTTTTATGACGATCTAACACAATTATTGAGGAAAGTAATAATTTCTGACAAGCTGGTCATATTGGGAGATTTCAACGCAAGAGGTGGAAATGACTACGTTTCATGGCCTGTTTTAGGCCGTCATGGAACTGGAAAATGTAATAAAAATAGAGTAGCTCGTTTGACGTTTTGTATTGAGAATAATCTGGTTGTTACCAACACTCTGTTCAAGCAGAAAATATATATATAAAACCACCCGGATGCACCCAAGATCTAAGCACTCGCATCTCATAGATTATATTTTGATCATAAAACGTGATATGAAATATGTTTCTAGCATTCGGGCCATGAGAGGTGCAGAGAGCTGGACTGACCATCGTCTAGTGCATGGAAAAATAAATGTTTCGATAATGCCTAAAAGTCGACAGTCTGGTCCTAAGACACCCAAAAAGTTAAATGTTGCAAACTTCAAATTACCAAGCAACTTGCAAAGATTCTACACTGCTAAAGAAAGTATCAATATTGATCCAAACAATCTATGGGAAGATTTCAAAATAAAAGTATTATATATATATAAGCTTGTCAGTGGGATTTAAATCACGTAAGTCCAGTGACTGGTTCTCAGATATATCAGCAGAAGTACATAATCTACTTTTAGAAAAAACAAAACTTAGGCAATACACTTCTTCCTCAGTCCTTGAAATCCAACTCAAACGAAGCTTACAGAAGGCTGAAAGGGAAAGTGCAGACTGCTCTAAGGAAAATTAAGCAGGAATGGTGGAATGACAGAGCAAAAGGGCTCAAGAATCAGCTGATAGAAATGACGCCAAGGGTTTGTACTCTTATATTAAGGAGGTATACGGCCCAAAATCTTCTTCAATAGCTCCAGTAAGAACAGCAAATGGACTTTTGCTTCTGACTGACACCGCTTCTATTCATAAGCGCTGGGTAGAACATTTTTCTGCATTTTTGAATAGACCATCATCCGCTGACATGAGGACGATAGAAAAAGTCGAACACCTTCCAGTTATAGAAGAGATGGGATTTGAAGCAGCACTAAATGACATTTATTTAGCTGTGAATAAGCTGAATAACAATAAATCTTCAGGGTCTGATGGAATCTGTGCAGGGGTCTTTGAAATATGGAGGTGACAAAATGTTTAAACTCTTAAAGATATTAATTTGTCCCTGTTGGAGAACTGAGAAAATACCTCAAGACTGGATTGATGCCATTTTAGTCTCATTCTATAAATCGGGGCCAAAGGATTTGTATGGTAATTTCCGTGGGGTTTCGCTTTTGTCTGTAATTAGAAAAGTACTTGTACTCATTTTGTTAGAACGTTTAAGTACCTTTATAGTTCCAAGTATGGTGTCTGAGTCTCAGTGTGGTTTTCGTTCCTCCAGGAGCACAGCTGATTGTATCTTTACTATCGGACAGTTTCAGGAAAAGTGCATTGAACAGAATCTTGCCATATAACATTGCTTTGTTGATTTGAGTAAAGCATTCGATACTGTTAATCGAAATGCTCTGTGGCGAATGCTAAGGAAAATAGGTTGCCCAGAAAAATTTGTGAACATGATCAGGGCTTTGCCTCAAGATATGAAAGCTAGAGTTAACTTTGGTGGTAGGCTCTCTGAATCTGTTGCCGTGGAAAATGGATTAAAGCAAGGAGACCTTGATACACCCACCCACTTTGCAATATACTTTGCTGTTGTGTTGTCGCACACTTTTCAAAACTCCGAGGAGGGTATCTACATAAAATATCGAACAACAGGGAATGTTTTTAATCTGACCAGACTGAAATTCAAATCGAAGGTTTTTACTTCATTCATTGGGGAACTCTTATACGCTGACGATTGCGATCTCGTCAGCCATTCCGAAACAGGTCTGCAATCTCTTGTATCTGCATTTGACTCAGCTTGTGATGATTTTGGCTTGACCATCAATTTGAATAAACAGTTGTAATGTATCAACTTGCATGTGGTGCTGTTTGCAACCTACCTAAAACTTTTGTTAAGGGTAAGTTACTTGAAGTTGTTGATTCTTTCATCTACCTTGGAAGCTCTGTTCAAAATGATGGAAATCTGGATACAGGAATATATCTACGTATTCAAAGGGTAGTACAAGCTTTTGGTGGCTTGGAGTCACGCGTTTGGCACCAACGATATATAAATAACAATGAAAAATTGGCTCTTTACAAATCATTTGTCTTACCAACCTTGCTGTATTCTTCTGGAACATGGATATGTTATGAAAGATATTTCAAATTCTTAGAACAATTCCACCAAAAATGCCTTCATCGCATTTTAAACATTAAATGGAGTTCTTTTACTCACAACACAGATGTCCTTGCATCTGCAGACATCACCTCAATTAAAGCTATGATTTTGAAAAACCAAATGAGATGGTATGGCCATATTGTTCGATGAACGCACGCCCAAACAGCTATTTTATGGTGAGCTTGCAGAGAGGAAACGGTATCGGTGTAAATCTAAAAAAAAAAAAAAAGAAGGTTTAAGGACGGCATAAGGACTACCATGAAGTCACTTGGAATGAATCCAGAGGACATAGAAAGCCTTGCTTCGGATTGTGCTGGATGGCGAAGAAAAGTGTGGAATGGAGTGAAAGCGTTTGAAGAGGCCAGGATGACGCATGCAAGACTCAAGAGAGATTTAAAGAGGAACGTTGCGATCGTGAAGCTGAAGGACCTTTTTCTGTGACAGACGATGCCTGTCTTTTGCGGGGCTCAAATCTCATTTGCGAACCCATGGAAAACGAACCTCCACCAACTATTCTGCCTATATATGTCTGTGCACACCTTTCAATGCAGTGTATGCCAGATGGTTTGCAAATCTAACGGAGGCCTCAAAAGACATTTTAAGATCCACTAAGATCACAACTTATCTGCAGCTCTTGGTGGTCCAAATAGGATATGCAATCTATGAGGGTGTCTTTTCAAAACATTGTCTGGTTTAAAAAGCCACGTCAGATGCCATGATAGATCTAAGGTGTAGGTACAGGAAGGGGTCAAACTCTGCATAAGGAGTAGACAACCACCACCATATATATATATATATATATATATATAATATATACACACACACATGCACGCACGCACGCACACACACACACACATATATATATACACACACACACACATATATATATATATACACACACACAAGCTTATGTATTTTTGGTTCACAAAATTCCTGATGTGAAATCGGTGTGTTGAAACAAATATTGTTATATTTAGGGATGGTCATATTTCTTGCCAGTTAACCACAAGCACTATATACTTGGTGTGCACTTTAGTTTTGTTATTATTCTTATTTTAGACTCCTTTGAAATTTTTGTATGAAGAAAGATTTTATTCAGACAAAGATAAGAATGATAACAAAACTAAAGAGAAGACTAAGTACGTAGTGCATGTGGTTATATATATATATATATATATATATATATATATATATATATATATATATATATATATATATATATATATACATATACATACATATATATATATATATATATATATATATATATATATATATATATATATATATATATATATATATATATATATATATATATATATATATATATATATATATATATATATATATATATATATATATATATCTATATATATATATATATATAGGCGTGTGGAAAGAAGCTTGCTTACCAACCATATGTATCTATGTTCAGTCCCACTGCTTGGTACCTTGGGCAAGTGTCTTCTCCTTTAGCCTCGGGCAGACCAAAGCTTGTGAGTGGATTTGGTAGACGGAAACTATGTGTGTGTGTGTATAAGTATATATTTATGTGTGCGTCTGTGTTTGTCCTCCATCACGCTTGACAACCAGGGCGGTGTGTTTACGGTCCTCGTGACATAGCAGTTCGGCAAAAACCACCGATAGAATAACTACTGGGCTTAAGAAATAAGTCCTGGGGTCGATTTGTTCGACTAAAACCCTTCAAGGCGGTGCTCTAGCATGGCCGCTGTCAAATGATTGAAATAAGTAAGAGATAAAAGATGTGTGTGTGTGTGTGTGAACACCTACATTCACACGCCACTCCCACTCTGTTTCTGAAATATGTTAGTCTGCAGCTTTAAACAAACACCCATTGGATCTTTCTGACCCATTTAACGCCAGAATATCAGATATCTCTTTCCTACACAAACACAAACACGAATGAAAATTTTGCAGGATACGGAAGATTCAATCAAATCTATTTTTCATCCAAAGACAAGAGTATTCG
The DNA here is from genome assembly GCF_046866305.1 of Octopus bimaculoides. NCBI lineage: Eukaryota > Metazoa > Mollusca > Cephalopoda > Octopoda > Octopodidae > Octopus > Octopus bimaculoides. Next base: position 39,972,761 of record NC_142943.1, on the reverse strand, counting down.
AACCTAAAATATAGAGCTTAGAAACAAAATACTGTAATGCAAGATAATACGATCTTCAATTATGCCAAGCTCTCCACCTCTTCTCTAGTCTGATAAATTATAACTGGATTTACGACATTACAATAAAAATAATAGGACACCTCAACTTAGTTGTAGACATTCTCTGGTAGCTATCTATTTCATTTGTCTTACCAGTTTTTTTTTTAATTAATGCCAAAATCTGTACACAACAGCCAGTCACAATCAACACGACCAGCACATAGATAGTCTCAAGGCTACTTGTCTCCGCCTTTTGACACCAAACTCAATGAAATTCCCGCCGTATTTTCTTCCTCCTACGACAAAACTTGTTGACACTAGACTCTCTCTCTATTTTTGCCTCCCTCTCTACCTCATCTTCAACTCTACACGACTTGAATCAAAGAAGGAGCCTCTAAGTGGTCACTCGATGTGCTTAAAATAGCAGCCAAATTTCATTCCCCTCACATATCCTAGCGGTTTAAATAAAGGACAAATTGAACAATGGAGTCCCTCACGCACAAAATAAAGTTGAAGATGAACAGGTATTTAACAATGCAAGATATGGGTGAGGTGAACGTATATATAGCACTGGGTAAACGTGTATATATATATATATATATATATATATATATATATATATAGCTTTACCCCTCTCGTTCTTCCTCTGTTACTACTACGTATCTCTTTTTTTCCCTCGTACTTCCTCTCTTCCTCCCGTTGCTTACCTATTCTTCTACTTCCTCCCTCTACCACTCTCTCTCTTCCCCTTACACCGGCATGGTCACATGCTTCCGGTCAATAATTCTTTTCTTCCTTGGCTATCGCCGAGCAAACACACGAACTTACTTCGTCCCTGCCTCACAGCGTTCATACACACATAATTTTTCCCGTCTGGCCGTAAAGCCTTTTCTGTTTGTTTTCCTGTCTTGTTTTTTGTCCGCCACTACATTCCTCCATGGCAAGGTTTAATTTGTGTATACAAATTTAATTTGCGGTCCATGGGAAGAGCCGTTTTAACGATGCGTCCTACCCAGCTCTTCGAAACGCAGGTGTTAAAACGGGGGTAGCTGATGAAGGAAAATGTTCTCTATGTGGCTTGTGTGTTTTCTTGTCTACGTTTTGTTTGCAATGTCCTGTACCCAGATATGCACCTATACATACAGGTGGATGTCGGTATGCACATACCTGTACGTATATATGCATATACTCATTTACTATTTGTTTATATATATATATATATATATATATATATATATATATATATATATATATATAGATGTATGTGTGTTATATATTATGTATGAAAATCAAGCACTATGCAACATCGAATACAATGCGATACACACCATCAAACACTTGACAAAAAAAAAAAATAATAATATATTTTATCCTTTCCTGTTTTTTCTATTCGAACTTACATTCATAGTTTGAATGCCTTCCATCACAGTTCTACTCAAACAATTACAGATAAATTAGAACATTTCTCACAAAGGTTTAAATGGCCAAAGCGATGTAAGGCTGTAATATTTATTCATTACCCTACTGGATTAGTAGCGACCACAAACGTAAGTCCAGAAATTATTTCAGCTGTGAGCATTTACAGATTCTATATAACGTACAAGTGCAGCCTTCGCTAAAGTACAGCTCATTCACCGGGGCCCGTAGATAGGTGAAGGGTCTTTTTGTTGTTTCACACACAAATAAAAAGACGAGATTTTAAAAATAACCATCTGACTACATACCTAACTCAGTAACAACTACAATGATAGCCAAGTCGTTGTCTATGACCCACTTCCCTAGCAATTTATCATCCACCTCCCAAGCAAGTTGTCTATCACTCACCTCCTTCAAGTTGTCTATCACCTACCTCTCCAGCAAGCTGTGTACTACACCTTTGTACCATCAATTCACCCGTCTTTCCGTCATCCTGTTAGGAAGCCTATCAAAACAGTTGTATCTGAGGAGAATGAATTAAACCTTAATCACAATACACTCATTAAACTAGAATTGAACTACAAATAGTCAGACACCCCTGTATGGATTATTATTACAACTATATCAACGTGAGTAAACCATAGAGAGCTGGCAGTTAGCAGAGAACTGTAATGTCTCTCGGTAGTCCCTTCTTCGTTAATACAAAGGTGTTTGCAAAATTCAACAACGTCGTAACTCCTCCCACTCCACCTCAAGTCAATTGAAAATTTCATCCGTAATAAGAAGGGAAAATCATTTGCGTTAACTGCAAACTCAAAAATTCAAATTAGTATAAAATAAAATGTAACCGTTCAGTGGAGAACGAGTTTCTTGGATGATAAGGGCGATAACTTAGGGCATGTTTCAGTGTTATAAAAATAACCTATAGCGAACATCAGCAGTTTGTCCATCGACTGAATATCAGTTTCACCGATACCGACCTGTCCAACTTATAATCTTTCACTTTGATAAAGAATAAAGGTTGTATTTCTCTAGATGCCATATTAATTACTTCTATGAACTGCAACCGCTTGAACATCCTTCGCACTTTTATTCATGATTTCCCTCAACTTTTGTCTTGTTATCACGATAAACAGACGATACCACCACCACCACCGCTGCCATCATCGTTATGTCCATTTTTCATGCTTGTATCATTTGGTTGGGTCTTCTCTAACACTTCTTGAGATCAACCTTCACTACTTCTGCCTTTATCTTTCTTGATCTTCTTCCGCTGGTGCTTTCTACACGAATCTCCTGGTACAGCTTCACACATCTATCATCCATACATATTCATATGTTCGTGTTAGCACAAACTCTTACACACCACATCTGATTCCTCTTATACCTAGCTTTTATGTGTCTCACTCGTTTGTATTTCGTCCTTCTCTTACATTACGCTACACCCATCAAATTATGACCACTTCGTTTCTTTCCAACTTACACCCACCTGTATTTAGTATCCCCACCTACCGCTGTCTCACTATCATGCAGCATTGCAATTTGTACATAAGCGTCGTACAATGTTCCCTTCACTGGGAGAGAGAATCCTTTGGTCAGCAGCCAAAGTGATAACCTCCGGAACTCTTACCACCATATTCTAATTCTGGTTACGATGCTTTCAGAATATTCTCCTCAGCTGCTGCCAAGGTCACCTACATAATTGAAACTTCTGTCTCATGCCTTCTGAGCATTGCAAGGAGTTCATATTCTCGATATCCTGTGGTCAACATCTAATTCAGGCAAAGTCTTTATTCACTATCAGTCTATCCTTGATTTCGCTCTCTTGTGCACCTGTAGATCATATTGTGTATAGCGTAATGAATTCCTACCAACTCCATTTCTGTATACTGAGCTCGGCCATTTCCATATTGGTTTCAGAATCCTGTCTTTCTTTCTGACTCAGGTTAGTATAAGGCCTATTGAGTAATTTCGTTTTTTTTATGTAACCACATCCGTAATTTCTTCTCTGACTCTTTCACAGTCTCTGTTATACAAATACTAGTACATGCGCGCGCATATATGCGTCTGAGTGCGTGTGTACGTGCATGTGTGTATACATACATTCGTGCATAATCTGTAAAACTTCCCAGATGTTTATCATTTAAGTATATATGAGCATGTCTAGATATGCAAGTGTATGCATGAGAAGACATACATAAAACAAAACACAAATCTGCACACATACATACATACATACACATATACATACGTACATACATACAAAAAAACACCCTTGTTGATGTTGAAATTCCAATGAAAGATCCTTGGATCTAGGTTAGAAACCAGTTCTTTCTCTATTGGCAAGAAATCTTGAAATAAAACTGAATAAAAGCATGCATGCTTGATGGGGCTGGGGTTATTCCAGGTTCGACTATCTATTTGTCTGTCTGTCTGTCTATCTTCGTTTATAAATCTCGTCAGCCACATAATGGCTTAATTAACACGTGTCTACCGTTTAAAGACCAAATAAAGAGGGAAATCTATGAAGAAGACACCAGTGGATGTTAATGGTAGAGGCATGTCTTGAACGAGTTACATTTTCCATTAGTTCAAATAGGAGATATCCTATATCTTTTTATCTCAACCAGCTAGAAATAACAGGCAAATTCTCTCGAATTACTCTACATCCTAATACAAAAAAAAAAAAGAAACAAAAAAACATTGCAGAATGTAGATTTGAATATCGTTAAATTATATGATCACGGATGGAATGTCTCCTCATCCGAGGTAACTCAACGGTTTCTTACAACAAAAGCCACTGTTGAACTGATCTGACCAGTTGATGTCATTCATACGACTATTCACTTGCACAAACACGGGTTTCTCTTTGTTGGGAAAGGGTACATAGATATATTTGTCCTTACCTTCGAAACCGGGGAGTAGATGGACAGGGACAACTGATGAAGGGAAATATTCTTTATGTTGCATGTCTCGTTTCTTTGTTTTTTTCGTTGTTCGAAAAAAAGTTCGTTTTCTGTTTTCGTTTCTCATTGTGTTTAACGTTTTTTTTTTTTTGTGATGTCCTGTACCGATATATGCATGTATGTATACTTATAGATGTAGGTACGTACATATATGTATGGATATATGAATATATTTATATATTATTTATATTAGTATATAGATATACATACATACGTATAAGACATTCTTTCGATAGCCGTACATGAAAAGTGAAAGCTTTCGGCAATTTCCGTAAAAATGTTTTTTCTTTCATTTTCTGAATCACTTGTGTTCATGTACTTTTTGTGTATATATGTGTGTTTATGTGGCTGTAAGTATATGTATATACATATATATTTTGTGTATACAAAAAATATACAAACATAAGTGATTCAGAAGAAAAAAACTATGTAAGGTTTTTTTTACGGAAATTGCCGAAGAAAGGTTTTCACTTTACATGTACGGCTATCGAAAGATGGCATATATGTATATCAGAACTGACCAAGGATCGGGAACGTGAAACTCTGAGTAGCAGTCTTTTTGTTTTTTGTAAAGTTTTGGCAACTTTAATAAAAAAGGTATACACACGCATGTGGATCATATCTCTCTCTCTATATATATACACACACACACACACACACGTATGCGAGAGGATGCACAAACTGAACAGAAAATATTAGAAATTGATATTGATCTTGACCATAAGGCCGAGAAAAAAATATCCTAATATTTAGTTAGATAAATATAAACTTGTTACCAGTTCAAATATTTTAAGAAAGTTTATTCATTCAAATTCAAAAGTGCATCGATACTCCATTACAACCACTCCGCGTTTCCAGTTTATTTTTTTTTATAGTTTTCCATATATATATATATATATATACACAGACAGATAGGCATGTGTGTGTATATATATATATATATGTGTATAATGTATGTATATTTGAGTGTGTATATATATATATATATATATATATATAGTCCACACGTTTAGAGAGAGCACGAGGGAGAGAGAAAGGGGGGAGAGAGAGAGAGAGATCTTGATAATTTTTTTTTCAACCACTTGGTTTTACTCTTACTTGCTAGAAAAAATAAATGAATGCAATATTCATCATTAGCATGCAAGACTGCATTTAAAAAAAGAGTCTGATAAAAAATTGAAAAAGTAAAATAGTAAGACATACTATTATTACTATTATATATATATATATATATCACACATATATACATACATTTATAGCTAAACACATACACACACACATATCTCTCTCTCTCTCTCTCTCTCTCTCTCTCTCTCTCTCTCTCTATATATATATATATATATATATATATATATATATATATATATATATATATATATATATATTTATTTACTTTAAATTCTCTGCTGCTGAGAATGAATATGAACAAAGGTACAGTGTGTTACAAATATATCACCCCCTATATTTATAGAAACAGACATTTTGTAAACTCACTAATGTTCGAACAATAAAACAAAAATACTGTACAGATTTCCCGCGATTCAGCTTGGGTACGGAAGTGACATCACAGAGCAAAAGGACTATTTGTAAGCGTGGTGGGAGATTGTCAACATTTCCTCGAGTTCCCACCTCATCTCTACTGTATTACCACCCTCTAGTGACCTAAATATCTGTGGGGATAACTTGCAGTTAGCTCTGGCCTGAAAGCTTTTCGCTACACTTTGCTGACCCCTCTGCTTAAAAGTGCTGGTCAAGTGAGGCGTCTGAGAAGAATTAGACCAAGCTGACAGTTGGCATATTGGGACGGTGTTATGTTTTGGCGGGAAATCCCCGTCTCCGCTTGCCTCACCCTACCTCCACCCCGAGGGTAGACACATTGCTTCTGTTCTCTTTATCTTGGCGTTATATGTATTTGTATATTTACTTGTAAATGCATGTCTTTTCTACATATACAGCTATGTATGGCATTTTATAAACTTTTACATTTATAAAATCAATGCATTTTCATGAGCATGCTTATGTGACAGGCAAAAGTATATTTTTACTTAGAACCTTCTGCTTTATATATGCACACACACACACACACACTTGTGTGTGTATGTATATATGCTTTATAAATACACATATACATATGCATAACTTTACATATTTTAGTCCCTCACACATACACAGCTACATTCACACAGATAGACACATATATCTATAAACACATATCTTTGATTAAATACTCTAATCTATACAACCATCTTAGAAGATGGACAATTTCCAAAAAGTGGAAAAAATCGGGGAAGGAACTTATGGTGTTGTTTATAAAGCACGGGACAAGATTACTGGACAGTTTGTAGCTTTGAAGAAGATCAGGCTGGATGCGTGAGTATACAGTTTTATTATATACACAAACACGTATGCATACATACATTCTACACACACACACATTCCCATCCATCCATATATATATATATATATATATATATATATACATATATATATATATATATATATATATGTGTGTGTGTTTCTACATGTTAAAATTCTTTGATTCAAAGGACCACAAAATATATTAAAATAATTCACATTTTCGCATAACGGAGTCCATGGAGGTGGTCGAAACAGCCTACTAAAAATAGTTGCGAAATTAGTTCTCCTCTAAGTCCCATGCCTTATGAAGAAGAAAAAGTGTAGAGAATTGGGGTGACACAAAGTGTAAAATATTGAAAATTGTATCAGAATCGTGATTCCCGTTGCATGAAACACAGGAATACAATAAAAAGAAAAAGTAATGAAGGCAAAAACTTCTCTTTCTTTTCTCATGCGGTATAGGATTTGGACCTGTTTTAAAGGGAAGGAGACCTGAAGTTTTAGATATACAGTATGTATGTGTATAAACGTGGGCGGGGGGGGGGGGGGGGGACATGTATGTGTGTGATGTACGCATGTGCAAAAATTGAGCAGATCTCTGAACAAAGTTATTCCCGTCACAAACCACTTTCTCTTATTTCAGATACTGTATGGTCCAGATGGACTATATGTAATCTAAAACTACCTTACTTCAGCTCTCCTTCCCTTTAAAACGGGACCAAATCCTATACCGCATGAGAAAGGAAAGAGCAGTTTTTGTCTTCATTACTTTTTCTTTTTATTGTATTCCTGTGTTTCATACAACGGGGGATCACGATTCTGATACAATTTTTAATATTTTACACTTTGTGTCACCCCACTTCTGTACACTGAGTCGTGATACATTCTTACAATGAACCGTTTTTTTTTTCAATAGAATCTTTCGGAAGACACCATGCTGAAAAAGAAAAAAAAACTCGTCTCATAATTAAAACATTCCTAAATATTTGCAGCCAATTGTCTCAAGGGTTAATAGTCCTATTCTCGTCTGTTGTTATTCTCTTCTGTTTTCTGATCAAGGCATTCCAGTTTTATTGTCTTTCATTGCTGCATTGTCTAATAATGCAGATGCGTATCTCCCCTTAAAAAATGCATTTTTCTGAAAAAGTTTATTCGGATTCCTAGGTTTTAAGGGGCTAATGCAGTTTCGCACCTATCCTTGAAAAATGCATTTTTTGGAAAAAAATTTTTCGGGTTTCTATATTTTAGATGTTGGAGATTACAAATATTCCCCGTCTTGCCCCCCCCCCCCCCCAATTTAAGTTTGTTTACTTTAAAGAGATTGTAGAGAATTGACGAACATATGCAAATCGAAATTAAATATAGACAAAAACATTAAAGTGAAAAAGGTTTTACATGTCGAGATTACGAATGTGCAAAAAAATAAATTGACGTCAGATGAATTCAACAGATTGCTTGAAGTTGCAATCTACGAGATAATGAAAACTATGATTTGAGGGAGACTTCCTGCTGTTTCTAGCAGGTTAGTGACATATAGACTCCTTTCGCTCATGTGGGAGATTCGGTTGTTATTTTTAAAGGCTCAGCGAACGACCACGTAATCTCCATGAGTTCGTGAGGGAGATAGATGTAACTTCTATTTTGAGCAGGTCTTTCATGTAGAAGTTGTGTCACGGATGACTTACTGAATGAATATTAGTTTCTTCAATCATCAAGACCAATAGGTCTCCGGCAGTTGCTGTTGGCCCAGTTCCACTTACAAGGCTTTGGCTGCCCTAAGTATGGTAGAAGACATGTCTCCAGGTAGTAGGGGCGAACCTGGGACCTTGTCATTTCATCATACACAGGAATCTCATTCTCTACGCCATATTATTGTTGTTGCACTGATTGCTAATATCACTCTACATCAGACTATCAAAGTGATTAACGCTTAATCCATGATACCTAATAGTAACATTGGTTGCTAACGTCCAGACAACCTTGGTTAATGGGTACTTTTTGGTTATCTCACTCCCATTAAAAAATTGGGTTATCTCCACCAACTAAAAAAATGCTTAACCCTCAATAAAACAAAAGAAAAAAGAAATGAAAAATTAATAAACATGCAAAGTGAAAAAATTAAACATCTTATTGAATCAGATATTTTTTATAACAAATCATACAAAACTGAAAAAAATTAATAAACATGAAAACTAAAAAAATTAAACGTCTTATTGAATCTGATAACATTTTTATAACAAATCGTACCATGAACTATTGAGGAGGCCAATCTCTTGTCGCTACATAAACTCAACTTTTTATTGGGGAGATAACCCAACTTTTTAATGGGGCTCAGGTAACCAAAAAGTACCATTTAATGTTAGCATATGCTAATGGGAGAATTTCTGTATGATCGCTCGATATTCTAGGAATGGCCAGGAAATTTCCCACTAAATCATATTCAGGTGTTAGAAGACATGGCAGCAACTGATCATCGTATGCTGTCTTTTTTTCAATACTGTATTTCTAAAACTATAGAAGTACCTTCATTAGATTGTCTTTACTGTAACCATTTATTTTTATTCAGATAGTGCACCCTGGATCCACACTATCAATGTCGCCTCTTTTATAAAAAAGCAGAATATGATTTAGTGGGGAATTTCCTGGCCATTCCTAGAATATCGAGCGATCATACAGAAATAATCTTGCATGCATTAACTTCAAACCTTATTAATAGCTTCGTTGTTTCTTTCCAGGTTTAGCCCCAAAAGACATTTATGCTGATATGGTTGCTACATTAGATGAAGATCCAGCTTTATCAACAGCTGAATTTAAGGAGGGAAAAGGAGAGTCTTGAAGATCACCCCCAACGTCTGGACATCTTGCAACTGCTACTGTGGCGATCTTTCGATAGCAACCATATCAGCATAAATGTCTTTTGGGGCTAAACCTGGAAAGAAACAATGAAGCTATTAATAAGAAGGCTTGAAGTTAATGCATGCAAGATTTCACAGCTCCTAACATCATTCAGCCAACTCTTATATATATATATATATATATATATATATATATATATATATATATATATATATATAAATTCAATAATAGGACGAATTCTTTTACAAGAATTTATCAAGTAGCTAGCGTGAATCCCTCATAGCGTGAGGCATTATTGTATAATAATGACCTTATATAAATAAGAATATATATATATATATAATCTGTAAAAGGCAGATTTTCTGTATGTGTGTATATGTTTAAAATTCATACATTTACACAATTCCAAATTTCTTGGATGAAAGAATTGGAATTAATATTCTAAATACCATAACTGAGGTCACAGCGTCATTTTTTTCCGTCAAAATAACTCCCATAAAACTACACAAATTAACATTTTCCCCTCTAATAAAATCTAATTTCCTCTTTCTACTACCTATACAGATCCTTTCAACTCCTACTTTCTCTTATGAACCTTTACGAACAATCCAACAACAAATACAAAAAAAAAAGGAAGGAGAAACACTCACAGTAAAAGAAACGGACACAATACCAATCCTACGTAAAAACACATCACATTTTGATACTGTAATGACAGATACTTTCACTTTAATGGTTTCATTTTCATACTGAGACTACTAGTGAAACTATACTCTCACATATATACAGGCATACATACATACATGCATATGTATATCTGCACAAATGTATCCATATACATGTATATATATAGGAGAGAGAGAGAGATGTATATGTATACATATAGATGTATATGTACACATATATGTATAGATATAGATCTATATGCATACATGTATATGTATACATATATACACCCATACACAAACACACACATTAGTCATTTTTTTATTATCCAAAACTATGTCAAAAGTACTGAATGGATCTAAAGAAATTTGGAAATTATATTCTATGCATAACGGCTATAACCCCCTTGAAAGTTCATATATTTTTGATGTTGATGAAATTTTAACCATTCATATTACACACAAATAAAGTAATATTTCTAAAATTTCTTCTTAGGAATTACAAAGACCCCTTCATGGGCACTTCACACCCACAATTTAGTCATTTTTCCTAAGCAAAGACGAATACAGTTATTGATTGTAAATTTTTTCCGCCCAGTTACCTATCGATATAGTGGTCATTTGCAAACTCCAGAGGCAACACTTTCATTTCCCTTTACACCAAATGTCACATGTTATTTCAATTGGGTCATGCCCTTCCAGTTGCTATAGATTTGTAATGCATCTTACAGCTGTGCCTGTCACCTGTATGGTGACGAATCCTACATTGGGGAGTGGTAACGACTAAGCTAGGGTAGCTGACTGATTATCGTGATCATTCGTCTTTTGCTTTCCTGTAGCTTTGCTCTCTTTTACAAACTCAGTGAACATATATTTCCTATTTCAAAGAAATTCAAACAATACATATAAGACCCAAGTTAAAAAGATTCCCATCAATTCAACTTCTCTGGTTGACATTAAAACACCCACCCCCAATAGAGGCCTTGACTCCCACATTTTTCAGCTCCATGAGCTCCATTTTCAGGAGCAAAATCCTTTTTACAGGGTCCATAACCCTGGAATTTTTGAGTGTGCGCATAAATATCAGTACTATGGGATACATGTGTCATGATTAGAATTTTTTAGGGTCTGTAAAGAAGGAAAGGACCCCCATATGCATTTTTGATGAAATTCAAATCATGGGGATAAAGAAGATGATGTCACATGTTATCGAGGCTACCATTCTTTCTGGATGTGGAAAAAGTGATGGCGTCTTTATTCCAAGAATTCCTCTTACTCCATCAGGAGCAGACATTCCTTTTACATTCAGAAGACTTCAATTCCCCATTCGTGTCACTTTTGCCATGTCCATTAACATATCTCAGGGTCAGATCTTCTCTGTGGCTGGTCTTCTCTTGGAAGAGCCCTGCTTCTCACATGAACAACTGTATGTTGGCTGCTCAAGAGTGGGAAGCAAAACAAACCTATTTGCATTTGCTCCACAAGGAAAAACAAGGAATATTTACGAGGTGTTCTAATCACAACAGCAAGAAAGTATGTACATGATCACCTTTTTTTACCAAACTTCATTGGCATTTATTGATACACACACACATATATATATATATATATATATATATATATATATATGTGTTTGGGTGTGTGTGTATATATATATATCTATATATATATATCTATATATATATAAAGATGAGAATGTGTGTCTGTGTGAATCCCTAAAACTCGAGAACTACACAACCAATTTCATTCTAAGTTTACACATGCCTTACTTAGGGTCCATGTAGTGTCTTAGCCCCAAAAAATTTTAACTTCTTGCATAGTTCGAGCCTACAGCAATATCATATCTCCTCCACTATTTCAGTATTACGTGTCAAAAGTGAAACAATAACATCACTCTACTGTAATGTCAGATACTTTCACTTAAATACTTTCAATTTCATACTGAAATTATTAAAGTGAAACTATACTCTCACGTATATACAGGCATACTGTAAGACCCAAGTTAAAAACATTCTCAACAATTCAACTTGTTGACATTTACACCCCCACCCCCAATAGGGGCCTTCATTCCCACATTTTAGAGCTCCATGAGCTCCATTTTTCAGGAGCAAAATCATTTTTATTGGTTCCAGAAGACTGGAATTTTGGAATATGCGCATAAATATCAATAGTATGGGATACATGTGTCATGATTAGAATTTTTTTAGGGTGTGTAAAGAGGGAAAGGACCCTCATGTGCAATTTTGATGAAATTCGAATCCTAGGTATTCCAGTTCCTTAAAGAAAATATAACAGAAAAGTCTCATTCTTCAATTGCATGTTACACGGGCAACGCTGGATATCTCTGCTAGTATATATATATATATATATACACATTTCGAATTTACAGAAAACAAAAGATGGGTGAGGGAACAACTGACGCTTGGGAAGAACGGAAAATTCTTTGATGATTTGAGCCTATGCTCTTCAATCCCAATGTATTTCATCTGATGGGTAAATCCTGGGTTTGCTTCATTGGATTATAAGCAGTTTACTGAGTTAATATCCAAAACAATTTCAATAAATAAGGAGATTAATACTGTAACAATTTATACACCATATTTAGTTTAGACTTATGTCTGACATATGTTTCTGCTGCATGGGTATCATGCAGTGTGATTTTCATTCAGGTTAAAAACGTGTCCATGCAGTGTGATTTTCTTTCAGGTTAAAAACGTGTCCATGCAGCCTTTATTCAAGATGCTGTCACTATTGAAGTTTGAAGTTCAAACTTTAATAGTGGCAACACCTTCATTTCTGTATTTTCTGACATTTCTCTTTCTCTCTCTGATGATAGAATATCTAGCTTATGGATGACTCTGTCTCTGACAACAGGACTCTGCACCTTGCCACACAAACAGGAGAACCCAGTCATGGCTGTCAGACAGTTTCTGTGACCACATCACCCCTAACATCTGGCCCACTAACTCCCCAGACAGCAACCCCCTTGATTATTACTCCTTTTATCACCAAAGATGAACTGGAGACGAGGATTATGGCAGCATTCACCAACTTAAATAAGGAGACTGTCCAGAAGAGTTGCAGAAGATTCCAAAGTCGTCTGGAGGCCGTGGTTGAAGCCAATGGCAATTTTATGGAACGAATTTACTCTTTAGTATTTCAAGATATTTTTTTGTAATTTTGGTAAATATATAGGTGTAGGAGTGGCTGTGTGGTAAGTAGCTTGCTTACGAACCACATGGTTCCGGGTTCAGTCCCACTGCATGGCACTTTGGGCAAGTGTCTTCTGCTATAGCCTCAGGCCGACCAAAGCTTTGTGAGTGGATTTGGTAGACAGAAACTGAAAGAAGCCCGTCGAATATATATGTGTATGTTTGTGTCTGTTTGTCCCCCCCCAACATTGCTTGACAACTGATGCTGGTGTGTTTATGTTCCCATAACTTAGCGGTTCGGCAAAAGAGACCGTTAGAATAAGTACTAGGCTTACAAAGAATAAGTCCTGGGGTCGATTTGCTCAACTGAAACAGGTAAAAGAGTAATATCTTAAAATGAGATGTTTGTTATTTTCATTTTTGTGAAATTTTGGTGAGTTTATTCACTGCACCCTGTGTATGTATGTGTGTGTGTGTATATATATATATATATATATATATATATATATATATATATATATATCATCATCATCATCATTTAACGTCTGCTTTCCATGCTAGCATGGGTTGGACGATTTGACTGAAGACTGGCGAACCGGATGGCTGCACCAGGCTCCAATCTGATCTGGCAGAGTTTCTACAGCTGGATGCCCTTCCTAACGCCAACCACTCCGAGAGTATAGTGGGTGTTTTTACGTGCCACTGGCACGAGAGCCAGTCGAGCGGTACTGGCAATGGCCACACTCAAATGGTGTTTTTTATGTGGTACCTGCACAGGAGCCAATCCAGTGGCACTGGCAACGACCTCGCTCAGTAAGGCATATATATATATATATATATATATATATATATATACATATACATGGTGGTTGTCTACTCCTTAAACAGAGTTTGACCACCTCCTGCACCTACACCTTAGCCCTTTCATGGCGTCTGATGTGGCTTTTTAAACCAGACAGTGTTTTGAAAAAACACCCACACAGATTGCACCTCTGATTTGCGCTACCAATACCTGCAAGTAAGTTCTGCTCATTGTGGATCCTAACATGTCTTTTAAGACCCCCATTGGATTTGCAAACCCTCTGGCACACACCACATTCAAACGTGTGCACAGACATAATCAGAATAGCTGGATGAGGTTTGTTTTCCATGGGTGTTTGGTAAGAAGTTTGCTTCCCAACCACTGCATGGCACCTTGGGCAAGTGGATTTGGTAGATGAAAACTGAAAGAAGCCTGTCATATATATATATTTGTGTCTGTGTTTGCACCCCCGTCCCCAAATTGTATGACAACCAATGTTGGTGTGTTTATGTCCCTGTGTCTTAGTGGTTTGGCAAAAGAGTCCAATAAAATAAGTACTAGGCTTGCAAAGAATAAGTCCTGGGGTTAATTTGTTTTGACAAAAGGCGGTGCTCCAGCATGGCTGCAGTCAAATGACTGAAACAAGTAAAAGAATATATATATATATACAGGGTGTCCACAAAGTCTGGGTACATTGGGTACATGGGGATTAACACATACTTTAAGAAATTATTATTTCTTATATTTAATTGTTCATGTTGTGATTTTTTTGTTCTTCATGTACCCAGACCTTGTGGACACCCTGTGTATGTATATATGTATAGGCTTTGGAACATGTTCATGCACACACACTCCCTCCCCTCTCTGTCACTCCTCACTCCTCCTCTTTCTCCTCCCTCCCCTCTACCCTCTCTATTCTCTCTCCCCCTCTCCTCCCTTTTCCCCCCCTCTCTCTCTCACAGAGAGGAAGTGGAAATACTATGATAGTGACTGACTTCTAATGGGTGGTTAGAAGGAGTAAGCAGCTGGCCGAAGCTGACGGTGATGCCTGTTGTGTGTTACATGTAGGTCACTGATAGCACCACCACCACCACCACCACCACCACCACCACCACCACCACCACCACCACCACCACCTCCTTGTGCTGTTCTCATTTACTGGTTCACTTGTGTGTTCTGTATACATATGTATATACACTTTATGTACACTTGACTGTCTCGTTGAGATCCTGTTCACCTTGGGGGCCATCATTAATCTAAAGATGTAGAAGCAGACAAAAAAATTTGTGACTATTTATAAGCTCAGTATTTTTTTAAATAATTTTTTGTCCTTATTGGATTGGTCTGGATTAAAAGAGCTGTGCCCATATTTTTCACAGAGAGGGAATTGCAGAAGACAGTTTGAATTCTGAAGAGAGGTAGGGTAAGGTATAATCAAGACTGATGTTAGGAAGTGTGGGGCCCAATTAGAGAATTGTCAGTGGGGTCCTCTCCTCTACAAGAGCTAAGATTGATGTTTTATGTTTTGTGTTGTACACCAGTCCCAGCCAAAAAGCATTGAGGGCTTCAGGTTCCACCATTAGCCACAATGATTTACTAAAAATTGAAAACTCGTATGAAAGTTTAAATGGTTTTATTACAGGGTGAGCATGTGCATAGGGCCCTCTCTTGGCGCAAGACCCAATTTGAACAAATTTTGGTTTAAAACCAGCCCTAGGTGTAATAGTTAGTGTGGACACAATATGATAGGAAGAAAGGAGTTAGTGAGTCAAGAATACCTGCATACAGTTGGGTGTAAGATCCCAGTCACATGTGAAGAGCAGAAGCTACTGTAGTAGCATCAATAGTAAATGTAAAGAGCATGCAGTATATTTGTGAATGATTTTGTACCAGTCATTTGAGTAGTCTTTCTTGGTTAAGGTCTAAGATGATGCAGTTCTGTCCCAGGTCTGGGTGCTGTAGCCCCAATCAATAGTTGGTGTCGGTGCTGGTGCCATGTAAAAAGCACAGGTTTTGGTGTTATGTGAAAAGCACTGGTGATAATACCTGGTACACCCTGTAAAGTGGTTGGCATTAGGAAGGGCACCCAGCCATTGAAACCAAGCCCCCCCCCCCCCCACCCACCCCAAAAAACTATGGAACCTGGTGTGGACCCTGACCATGTCAGTTCTTGTCCAGCTGTCCAACCCATGCTAGCATAGAAAATGGACATTAAATAATGATGATGATGATGAAGTTTTCCTAACCCTGAACAAGAAGGTCAGTCTTGGTAGAGACATTTTTAGACTGATGATTCTTGTTGTATATTGCTCATGTTTAGAAGTGAGACAGTCCGTCAGTCTAGTAGTGGTCAGGGTGCTGTTGGAAAAAGACTGATATGATCACATTGAAGTGTGAGGTGTCTCCCCTGGCACTCCATCAGTTATGATAAGGATTCCAATTTATCTGATCAATAGAACAGCCTCCTCATGAAATTAATGTGCAAGTGGCTTAGCACTCCACAGATGTGTATACCTTTAATATAGTTCTCAAGGAGATTCAGTGTGACAAGTAGAATATATATATATATATATATATATATATATATATGACAGGCTTCTTTCAGTTCCCATCTATCAAACCCACTCACATGGCTTTGGTTGATTTCAGTAGAAGTCACTTGCTGAACCTGGAACCATGTGGTTGGGAAGCAAGCTTCTTGCCACACATCCACACATGTGCCTGCATGATTGTTTAGTTTTTGAATGACATTGTAGGGTATGTGTGTGAAGCCAAATCTGGCCAGTTTGAATATAAAACAGGTAGAATTTTCAAGCCAGGCATAGCTGGTCTAAATACTAGAGGGTTAAACCAGCTGTACCCAGCCTAAATATTCCACCTGTTTTATGTTCATACTGGCTAGATTTGACCTCTGGACACCTAGTCTATAATGTCATTCTAAAAATAATTCAAAACTCAAAACAATGTGAATAAATAAGCATGATGTTTACCAGTGTAATCTGACTGCTAAAGAGTTAAATGGCTTAAAAGAATCATTAGCTTTTAAATTTGGTAGGGAAACATAATCCATGGAATTCTTGATTGCATTTGTAACCAAATTTCCTGGACATTGGCAACCTGGGAATCCCTAAAGAGAAGCCATATTACTCAAATGCACTTAGTTATGTATGTTGAGGAAGAATGCATGTTAGGAAGATCTTAGAGGTGGTCTTGTGCCAGATGATGAAAGGTTAGAGTGTAACAAAAACAGGTGTCTTGCTGTAAAGGAAATACATGGTTGCCCGATCAGAGAGAGAGGGAGAGTGAGAGAGATCATGAATGAGGACAGAAACAGGTACGTTGTATGATAAACAGTAGCTGACTGGTGTGGGGACCTTGTGATGTTAAGTGAAGTGAGATGTCATAGCTTCTTGACAGATCAGATCTCTGTGTGTGTCACTACTGAGTGTTGGAAACAAACTTTACTAACCCATAATATAACAGCTTGTAAGTGGAGTGAAGTATGTCACATGAGTGACAGGTGTGTGCTGCTATGAGGTTCACTTTAACTCTGGGAAGTCATGAACAGCTTTAAAATTGTGTAAATTATGTCATTTATGTAATCCCTGACATTGAGGATCCTGCTGCATGAATGAATCTCTGAGCCAGTTTTAATTCCAGGTTGAAAGTAATTCATTTTAGTTATAATAATAGTACAATTGTAAAAAAAAAAACCTGACCCAGTCTCCAGTCTGTCTATCTTTCTAACTTCCTTTCTAAGTATTCACATGATTACACTCCTCATTAATAATTATGCTATCTGTAAAATTTATGTAAATATCTAATTCAAACTCTTCAACTCTTTTTCTCTCACTTATCACAAATGATTGAGATAATTTATTGACATCTGACCTACACTGCAGGATGTATTATGCAAGAAAAACAGAAGAAAAAAAAACCAAAACACTAGCAAATTAACTGCTGGTTAAGTCCACCAAAATTACCAAAAAAAAAAAAAAAAAGTATAGGTTTTGACATGGCTTTGTGGTAAGAAGCTTGCTTCCCAACCACATGGGTTCTGGGTTCAGTCCCAATGTATGGCATCTTGGGCAAGTGCCTTCTACTATAGCCTTTGGCTGATCAAAGCCTTGTGAGTGAATTTAGTAGATGAAAACTGAAAGAAGTCCATTGTGTGTATATATTCTGTGTATGTATGTGCGTACATGCATGTCTTCGTATCTGTTTGTTCCCTGTCACCACTTGACAACCAGCATTGGTGGGTTTACATCTTTGTAACTTAGTGGTTCTGCAGAATCAGTGTTGCGACGGGAACGCATGGGTTGGGAGTTTGAACAGCAGAGGTGATCAGGTTGCACGTGCTGGGCCTTTCGGACCACCCCCCCATCATCTAACCAGCCTTGGCCCATGGGTTGGGAGCCCTTCTAGCAAGGAAAATAGAACGCCCAAAAGGGCTCCCAATCCTGAAATGTCTAGACTTCTTTTAGTGAGCTCTTCTCTTATTCACCAGCATAATGATTTTTTTTTTCTTTCTTTCTCCGACTGGACTGTTGTTAACTTCCGAATTCATGGTATCATTTCACCTTCTTTACATTGCCAAGTCCACTGTTTTCACAGCAAGTTCAAAACCATCCACTGTTCACATTAACCACTGAAACCAACTTCACATTTGATACCAAATACCTGTTCCACATGAATTCGCTTGGCACCATCTCACACATTAACCATGTTGCATCGACTACTGCATAAAACTGTTCACAACAGCTTCCAGCACATCATCTTCCAGCACATCATCTTCCAGCACATCATCTTCCAGCACATCATCTTCCAGCACATCATCTTCTAGCACATCATCTTCCAGCAGACTTTGAACCACCTGTTCGATATCATTGGCTTCCAGTACAAACTAACTCACCACATGTACAATACTAGTCTTTATCATTGGCCCAAACAGTAAAAAGCATGGCAAAATCATACCACTTATGCTTTAAGCAGTCACATGACCACAAAGAATTAATTTTTTGGTCTTTACTTGCAAAACCAGAGAGTGATGTTTCAATTCACATTGTGCAAACAAGAAATTATCTGAATATAACTTTTAATTCGTAACAATACGATGAAGTGTTCTCAGATGGTCTGTTGTGGTTGAGCATTTATATACGTTTGAATATGTGTGGTGCTGAAAAGTTCTTGGGTATTGCAAAGCCCTGGTTGGAGGCCCAACCTTCTGAGTTCTTTTACAGGGCTTAGTCAAACAGAAGGACCACTGTAATAAATCAGTGAATCTCAACTGATCCTCCTGTATTTTCTTTTAATTGAAGCCAGGAACTTTTCAGTACTCCCTCGTATATATATATATATATATATATATATATATATACTCTTTTACTTGTTTCAGTCATTTGACTGTGGCCCTTCTGGAGCACCGCTTTTAGTCGAGCAAATTGACCCCGGGACTTATTCTTTGTAAGCCTAGTACTTATTCTATCTGTCTCTTTTGCTGAACCGCTAAGTAACGGGGACATAAACACACCAGCATCAGTTGTCAAACAATGCTAGGGGACAAACACAGACGCACAAACACACACACACACACACACATATATACGACGGGCTTCTTTCAGTTTCCATCTACCAAATCCACTCACAAGGCTTTGGTTGGCCCGAGGCTATAGTAGAAAACACTTATATTTTTTACTTGTTTCAGCCATTAGACTCCAGCCATGCTACGATACTGCCTTGGTGAAGTTTTTAATCAAATGAATCGACTCCAGTTCCTATTTTCCTATAAAATATTCCCCATATCTCACCCCCACCCCCTGCAACTCCCACAACACCTATCGTTCCTCTCTCTCTATGGTGCTACTTAGCTGCTGTCATCACTTCAGAACAGAATCAGCAGGTATTACATCACCCACTTTGTATTATCAGTTCCCTCTTCATCTCTCCACCCCTTGGAACCTCTTTCATCCCTCAATTCTTACTATCATCCACTCCCACGTTATTTTCACAAGTCACCTTCCTGTGCCTTCTGTTGTTTGCCCCTGTCCTCTGCCATACTTTGTCTTACCACCTCTCATGTTTATCATTCTCAGTACTCTCTCACATCTGCCATCATACCTCACTCACTGTAGCCACCCTTACCTCTACTTCACCCTCCCCACTACTTCTATACCTTGCACTTCTAACTCTCTCACCATAACCGCTTTCCATGCTGGTATTTTGTTCCTGTCAGCTACACCTCCACCTTCATTCATCACCCATTACATTTACCTATATCTCCCACCATCTATTATCCTCCCTTCATACTTGCTTCCACCATCTACCGTCCATCCGTATCTTTTCTTATGCTCACCTTCTTGCACCTTGAAAGTTTGCTCAGGTACCTCATCGCTACCATCCTTATCTTCTCCCCAGTTCCTCGCACCTGCTTTTGTATAATGCTGGGGTAGCCAAGTGTTTCCATAATAACAAGACACCTGTGCTTACACCTCTATCATACTTCAGCCACTTAACACCTGGCATAAAGCCAGCTCCTCTCTCAAATATTTCACTGGCTTTTTCATGTTGTTTTCCTGTTTTGCAAGTTACTTGGTGATCTCTCTAGTGTCAAGTGATATATATATATATAAAAAAAAAGCACCCAGTACACATTGTGAAGTAGTTGGCATCAAGAAGGGCACCCATCTGTAGAAACCAAGCCTAAGCTGATCCTGTCAAACCATCCATGCTATGCCAGCATTGAAAATAGGCAGCAAATGATAGATATATATAGTCATTGTCTTAACCTCCACTTCTCCGTACTTGCATGGGGTGACTTGTGGAATGTCACCTTATATCATCATCATCATCGTCGTCGTCGTCGTTTAACGTCCGCTTTCCATGCTAGCATGGGTTGGACGATTTGACTGAAGACTGGTGAAACCAGATGGCTACACCAGGCTCCAATTGATTTGGCAGAGTTTCTACAGTTGGATGCCCTTCCTAAACGCCGACCACTCAGAGTGTAGTGGGTGCTTTTACGTGTTACCCGCACGAAGGCCAGTCAGGCGGTACTGGCAACGGCCACGCTCAAGATGGTGTATTTTATGTACCACCCGCACGAGCCAGTCCAGGGGCACTGGCAATGATTTCGCTCGAAAGTCCTTAGACATGCCGTGGGCATATATATATATATATATATATATATATATATATATATATATATATATATATATATATATATATACAGGGGAAGAATTCACAAAAAAAAAAAAAAAGATGATGGCAAGTGGTGTAGACAACAAACAGATGTATTAGTTTAACACTCAAGAAGTGAAAAAGTCTTTAACCTTTCAAACCTATGCTCTTCCACAGAAAGAAACAGGGAGAGAAAATAGTGTGTAGTGGCTAGCGATCTATCATGCCGAATGTGTGTGTGTGTATGTATGTATGTATATATATATATATATATATATATATATATCATCATCATCATCATCATCATCGTTTAACGTCCGCTTTCCATGCTAGCATGGGTTGGACGATTTGACTGAGGACTGGTGAAACCGGATGGCAACACCAGAGTTTCTACAGTTGGATGCCCTTCCTAACGCCAACTACTCAGAGAGTGTAGTGGGTGCTTTTACGTGTCACCCGCACGAAAACGGCCACGCTCGAAATGGTGTCTTTTATGTGCCACCCGCACAAGCCAGTCCAGGGGCACTGGCAACGATCTCACTCGAAAATCCTACGGGAGCCAGTCAGGCGGTACTGGCAACGGCCACGCTCAAAATGGTGCATCTCGTGTGCCACCCGCACAAGAGCCAGTCCAGGGGCACTGGCAACAATCTTACTTGGCTTGCCGGGTCTTCTCACGCACAGCACATTTCCAAAGGTCTCGGTCAGTAGTCATCGCCTCGGTGAGGCCCAATGTACGAAGGTCTTGCCTCACCACCTCAGCCCAGGTCTTCCTGGGCCTACCACTTCCACGGGTTCCCTCAACTGTTAGGGTGTGGCACTTTTTCACGCAGCTATCCTCATCCATTCTCACCACATGTCCATACCAGCGCAATCGTCTCTCTTGCACACCACAACTGATGCTTCTAATGTTCAGCTTTTCTCTCAAGATACTTACACTCTGACGGGTATTCACATTGACATTACACATCCAACGGAGCATACTGGCTTCATTCCTTGCGAGCTTACGTATGTCCTCAGCAGTTACAGCCCATGTTTCACTGCCATGTAGCATGGCTGTTCGTACGCATGCGTCATACAGTCTGCCTTTTACTCTGAGTGAGAGTCCCTTTGTCGCCAGCAGGGGTAAGAGCTCTCTAAACTTTGCCCAGGCTATTCTTATTCTAGCAGCTACACTTTCAGCGCACCCACCCCCACTACTAACTTGGTCGCCCAGATAGCGGAAGCTATCGACTACCCCTAGTTTTTCACCCTGGAATGAGATATATATATATATATACATACATACAAATATATACATATATACAGGTATAGGTGAAGTCACAAGTCTTGGTGGCACATTATGTTCTTGAGCAAGGCACTTAATTTCACGTTCCAGTCCACTCAGTTGACAAAAATGAGTAGTACCTGTAATTCAAAGGGCCAGCCTTGTCTCGTGCTGTGTCATGCTGAATCTTCCTGAGAATTACATTAAGGGTATACATGTCTCTGGAGTACTCACCCACTTGTACTTCAATTTCATGAGCAGGTTGTCCCATTGATTAAATCAACTGGAGGACACAGTTTTTTTTATATATATATACTGGCAAACCCCAACTTAAGCTTGTAATTGGGTTCTAAGGCATGCAATTTATCTCAATTTATTAGTTTATATCTTTCAGTAAATGGCAGTACATATTTTCATTTCTATTTTGATTTCCCCTTCAGTATCGGTTTCTAGATGTCTTAAATTTTCATGCTTTTAAATGTTTGCTGAGACTGATGTAAAGTCAGATAAATCAGCTTCAGATTATCTTTCTCATTAATTTCTTTAAAATTAAAAAAAGGAACTATGTAAAGTAAGAAAAAAAACGTAATTCAAAATGATGTAATTTGAGACATGCACACACACACACACACACACACACACACACACACACACACACACATATTGCTTAGGCATTGCAAAATTAATTACCTGGAGTAGAACTCAATATATGTATGTTTCAGAATGAAACGTTAGATGAGTATAGAGCGGTATATTGCACAAATGTAGTTTGTTCCCCCCCCCCCCCCAAATAATTTGCATTTTATATTCGAGACTCTGATGAAGCTATACAATGTTAATCACGCACTCAATTATGAGCCCACTACATTTCACAGCAGAAACAGCTGTAAGCTAATGAGGTTTATAACATAACTATCGTTTTTCCTGTGCCATTTCTTTTTCTTATTACCACTCTATACTCACCTAACACTTTGTTCTGAAATATATAGATATATATATATATATATAAAATTTATTAATGAGGGTAGAAATTGATATTAATCAATTAAAACCAGTGGTCTAGCATATTAAAAAAATCCGAAGATTAAAATTATATTACATACAAAAATAAGAGGAATGACCAGCAAATCTATTTCTAGCATATAGGAGTCCACATTTGCTGGTCATTCCTCTTATTTTTGTATATATATATATATATATATATATATATATAAATAACCTAAAATGTGTGTAATTTCAGAGTAGTTTAACACTACTAAAGTAGCTGTTGTATTATATTTCAGGGAAACAGAAGGGGTCCCCAGCACAGCAATTCGAGAGATTTCTTTACTTCGAGAGTTGACACACCACAATGTTGTACAGTAAGTAATTATTTAGTTGATGACTGATGATGTATTAGATGTTGTTTTTAAGAGAACAGACCTCGTTTACTTCAGTTTCCATCCTGGGTGGCACACTGTCCACCTTGTGCTTAATAGTTATTGAGTAAGCTAAGGCAGTGAGCTGGTTGAATCACTAGCATGCTGGGTAAAATGCATAGCAGCATTTCATATCTGTCTTAATGTTCTGAGTTTAAATTCTGCTGAGGTCGACTTCACCTTTTATCCTTTTGGGCTCAATAATGATGCCAATAGAATAGTAATTGCAGTTTAGTCCCAGGTCAGTCCTTCTTCACAAGACCTATAAGCAAAGGTGTTCCAACAGTGACCATCCCCTTGGAGTAACACTACATACATTGACGTGTCCTTTCTTAAGACAGATATGATCTGAAGGAACTTGTAGCTATTTCTAGCAATTGGAATGACTTCATAGAGGCTCCTTCTTTAGTTGGAGCCTCTATGTTGAGAGAAACCAGTGTCTTGGTATCTGGAAATTATCTGTTGTTAGATAGAGAAAACCATGTATTTATGATATGCCAGGGCATGTTTATGAATGTTACCTTTCTTCTAATATACCTGACTTATCTTTTAACACAGAATCCCAACTATTGGGCCACAGCCCAGTACCATACTCCAGGTCATTTGAGACTTGGCCACGAAGAAAGAATAAATCTTAAAATCTTATTTCGATTTTATTGACAACCACAGTCCACAGGATGATTTTTGCATTACATATGTAATATATATGTATTAGGTATCAAGGCAGCGAGCTGGCAGAGTCGTTAGCACGCCGGGTGAAATGCTTAGCGGTATTTTGTCTGATGTTACGTTCTGAGTTCAAATTCCGCTGCGGTTGACTTTGCCTTTCATCCTTTCAGGTTCGATTAAATAAGTACCAGTTATGCACTGGGGTCGATGTAATCGACTTAATCCCTTTGTCCTTGTTTGTCCCCTCTATGTTTAGCCCCGTATGGGCAATAAAGAAATAAAAGAAATAAATATATATGTATTATATATTATGCACTTTATTGTGTTTAGTTACGCATGTGATCCCCACATCTGTGGAAAAATTGCCTTGCCTGAAACTGGTTTGTGATTCAAAATTGGTTAGGGACTGTTGTTCTTACACATTAATTCTCATCCAGGGTCCATATAGCCCTTGGGGTTCATATAGCATTTTGTTGCTAAAATTTATCAGCAATAAATCGGTTATACTTCTACAATACCCAAAATATAAAAATGTGTTTTTGTACAATTCTTAATAATATTTAATTACAAAATTATCATAGAATTTTTTTGTAACATCAAATGACTAGGAGGGTCCATCGGAGTAAAATAGGAATCAAAGGTGGAAGTGGGTTGAGAAACACTGTTCTAACACACCAGATGTATACATTACACAGTGTATCGCTGTTATCTTCATTGTAGGCTGCTTGATGTTGTACAGAGTGATAAAAAGCTTTATCTTGTCTTTGAATATCTTGACCAAGATCTGAAGAAGTACATGGACACAGCACCAGCATCAGGACTTTCACCAGAATTAATAAAGGTACCTCCCTCTCACTCCCCACTCGGCCATTGTTTCTTACTCATTCTTTTTTTTTTGTTTCCCTTATTTGCATTTTCTCTTGAAGTCCTTCATTGCCTTATAGCTTGATGCACAACATCATCTAAGATTACAGTAATTCACAGTATAATATGGAGGTAGCAAAGGTACACTACAATTTACATTCATAATTATTTAATAATGAACTTTTAATTGCAAGAACATATATTTTTCCCAGCTGTTAGTGTTTTAACTTTAAAGAGACAATTGTCGACCCCCTGGGCACAATTTGTAATTACAAACGTTAAGGTACAGATTCATATGTGCTGTAAGACACAGTATTTCTCTAGTTAATAATGAGGATCTCACAGATCCTCATTAACTAGATTTTGAGAAACTAGGGATTGATGGCAAATGTGAATTTGTCTGCATTGAGTGGGGAACATCTCTTCCAATGTGGACAAACCCTGACATTTGTTGATATGCACACTGACACATTTCACATATATATATATACACACACACAAACACACATGCACACATATTTACATCATGGACTCGTCCATCAAAAATGATGTATGACCTGCACAAATGATTTATTTATAGCATATGCTGTGCATTAGCTCACTTCCTCTATCAGATCAATGTTGCCTGAACAGGCGCACGGTGTATCACATGTCAGGTGTCGAAGTGACTTGCTCAAGAACACAATGCACCATCTGGTCTAGGAATTGGAACCATGATCTCAGGATCATAAGTGTCATACCCTAACCACTAGGCTTCACACACACATACGGAGTCATGTAGTGTATGTGTGTGTGTGTATATATATATATATATATAAGAAGTAAAAGGGATTCATAACCCCAGGCATATATCTATAAAGAACTCAATGTTAATGAATTTAGTTAACTATATCAAACAAACAGATACCAATGAATGCAAGTAGAATAAACATCTAAGTTAATTCTTCAGGTATGACAAATAAATCCAAATATTACTTAGAAGAATATCAGAATGGAGCAAATCACATCTTTAATTGGTGATTACACCATACATTACTGATGAACATTTAAGTATTTCAATACAAAATAACCCATTAATTATAATTGCTTTTCCTTTATTCTAATTATGCATAATTTTTCTAATTGTTATGATATTGAATTTCTATGTTTATAATTGTCGTGACATGGAATTCCTGTCATCAAAAGTTAAATACTAGACTGGCTTTTCTTATGCATTCACCTATTAGAGATATTTTCTTAGTTCATTTTGAATTTAACCCATTTTGATAATGTTGTGTTATATATTTTCAGATAGATTAATTTACTGGTAGTGTATACTTTTACTGTATATGCTGGTACAATAGAAATGATTGTCTGTATTGTATGGTGTAATCACAAATTAAAGATGTGATTTTCTCCTTTCTTAGTCTTGTTATATATATATATATATATATATATATATATATATATATATATAATTGACCACACATTCTTAATGTATGTGTTTTGTTTGTTTGCCAGTTTGCTGCGTCACTGCACTCTAGGGTTGACTTGCTCTTAGCACTAGGTGTTAAAACACCCGAGTCATAGACAGGCGAGACAACTCGCCTCCAATTCCATTCAGGAGGGGTGGACACTGATATTTCGCCATTTTTGTAGCTTATCAACATCACATCCTCAAATCGAACCAGGGGTGAACAGAATCACTAATTTATGACTCTATACAAATAGTGTATGAACCATTTGCTGGTATGCCACAACAATGCATACATATGAAGAAATTCAATTATGAATCCTAAAGCTGGTTTTCTGTAGTAGTAGTAGTAGCAGCAGTAGTACAGCATTGGCTATAGTTCAAAGTGGGAGTCGTACCTAGAATGCTATACTGTAGCCAACTGGCAGGCAAGCAAAGCACATAGAGTGAGTATGTGTGGTCTGTAATGCTTATGACACAGAAGCTGCTTTTAGTATATTACACTATATGCTGCACATTATACATGTTTATATTTAAAATAATGAAATTTTGTTGAAATGAAAACAGTTGGATCTGAAGTAAATACTAACTTGGCATTGGTATTTGGACTAAGTGACTTAGGTTGCTCATCCCTGGGCATACCCCAGGACAGTGTGAATGTGAGTGTTATGTCATTGATATATCAAAATATGAAATAAAAACAATGAAATGTCTTACATTGTGTTCGTCTTCTTATATTGATGCCATGTTTGTGTAATGTTTTCATTCCTATTTGCTCTTTCTAGAGTTATATGTACCAACTGCTCACAGGGATCGCCTACATTCATGCCCACCGAGTCCTCCATCGAGACTTAAAACCACAGAACTTGTTAATTGATGCTGAAGGGAATATAAAATTGGCAGATTTTGGTCTGGCGAGAGCTTTTGGAGTTCCTGTCAGGACTTACACACATGAGGTTAGTAACGTTGTTCTTGTTGAGTCCCGGATCAATTCAGCAGACTTATGGTCCAAGGCGTTCCAACCATGACTATCTCATTCCATTTTCCCTTCCTATCATGACTGAAATGTGCTCTCATTAGCTAGAAAGTATACTGCATCTCCTAATTACTCATCTGAAGATATATTTGCCAACAACCATATTTTCTAACATTCTTACTTAACTCTATATTCAGGGGCTGGATTTTTGTTTGGGCTAATATGGGCTATGGACCAGGGATTCCCAAGTTTGTAGTGAGGACCCTTTAACTCAGAGAAACATAAGGCTTAGAGTTAAAAATTTTTTTAAATATACTTACAGCAATAAAATAAATCATTTGTAATTTCTTTTACTCTTTTAAATTTATTTTTAATCTAGTAAAGTTCTTATAAAATTATTGAGCCCTCTTGATTTAATTGACCTGCAAAATCCTATGCCCCCACCTATTGACTCAGGGACCCCACATCGTTTAAAGCTGGCTCTGTATTTTTTCTCTTTTTTGTCTCTTACTTGCTTTGGTCATTAAACTGCAGCCATGAAACAAACCAACACCAATTGTCAAGCAGTGGTGGTGGGGACAAACACGCACGTGCACATGCACACACACATATAATCATCGTTTAACATCTGCTTCCTATGCTGGCATGGGTTGGATGGTTTGACATGGAGCTGTCCAGACTCCAATTGTCTGCTGTGGCATTATTTCTATGGCTGGATGCCCTTCCATACACCAAAAAACTTAACAGTGTGCTGGGTGCCTTTTCATGTCATGTGCTTCTTTCAGTTTCTGTCTACCAAATCCACTCACAAGGTTTTGGTTGGCCCGAGGATGTAGTAGAAGGTACTTGCCCAAAGTGCTATGCAGAGGGACTGGAATCATATGGTTGGGAAGCAAACTTCTTACCACATAGCCACATAGGTTTTTCCAGTTGAGGTAATTGTGAAGTATAGATAGATCCTTAATATTGTTTCTAGAACATTGAGGATTCTTAAGTGACGGACATCAATCAACAGTCAGATCAATACATGATGTGATAGAGATCAATATGTATTGTTATTGTTATCGAAATCAAAATGGAAATTGTTGTAGTGGCAGTGCCACCTGACAGGCTCCTGTTCTGGTGGCATGCAATAAGCACCATTCATGTGTGGGTTGATGCCAGTGCTGCCTGACTGGCTCCCTGTGCCGGTGGCACGTAAAAAGCACCCACTACACTCGGAGTAGTTGGCGTTAGGAAGGGCATCCAGCTGTAGAAACCTTGCCAGACCAGATTGGAGCTTGGTGCAGCCTCCTGGCTTGCCAGTCCCCAGTCAAACCGCCCAACCCATGCCAGCATGGGAAACAGACGTTAAACGATGATGCTGATTGTGAGAGGATACAGTTTCCACTCGTCAAAAAACTACTGAAAACTTTAGATAACCTAAATGACTGAATATATAACATTAATTGAGAAAGACATTCGTCCATCCATCCCCTCTGTCCACCATTCATGGGAGTAGAATCCTCAGGCACCTCCTGCACAAGGTCCTATCAGAAGCAGCTGTCATTAAATTTGCTGAGTAGATTATCAAGTACAGTCAACTGAAACTTTGGATATTTTCCAACCATCTTGTTCTTGATCTATGCCTAGGTCTACTGCTTGTTGGCTTGACTTGAAGAATCCTTCTTGCAATTATTTTCTGGAGCATTATAGTCAAATGTCCATAGTACCAGAACTGTAACTTCTCAGTGTGAAGAGACTCACTGATTTCCAAGCTACTCACCTCATGCTGTTGTGTTAAAAGCGCCCAGCATATGCTGTAAAGTGGTTGGTGTTAGGAAGGGCATCCAACCGTAGAAACAAAGCTATAAATCAAACTGGAACCTGGTACAGCTCTCCTGCTAGCCAGCTCTGGTTAAACTGTCCAACCCATGCCAGCATGAAAAACAAGCATTAAATAATGAGGCTGAAGAAGCAGCAGCAGCAACTCCTTGTTGAGTAATGTCACTCTTGAGGTCCTTCAATGGAACCCTATTTTGACTGATTGTTTTACATTTGACCACATAGGTGAAAATAGGCACAAAAACTAATTTGATAATAATGTGTTTGGGCTTTTTTTTTTTAACTACTTTCTCCATTTTTAAGGATGAAATATTGGAGCTGGTACATGTCTGTGCCAGCACCTGCTATTCTGGCATCCAGTTCTGCTTCCTATTTTCCATCACTCGTGAATATGTCTGAAATTCCTCTACTTGTCTCGGTGAGAAAGACGTGGATAAACGTTCAGGGCCAAGTCAGCTTAATAAAACTGTTATTCTTTAATTGAAGTGTCATTTATTCTGCAGTAGTTTTGTGGCATTGCAGTCTAATGGATTAGAAGTATGAATTCAATTCCAACCCAAGTGGACTATATATAAATATGGGCAAGGTGACAAGGAACAAGTTGTTAAAATAATTGTTTTACATGAATACGAAGATTTTGCTTGTGCCATCTTGACTAAAATGTCTTAATATTCACCTGAGTATTAAAAAAAAAATCTGTTAAGGGGAGATAATTTTCATAGTCTAATGTAGGAGTTATCTGCTGCTGGATTATATTATTTTCTTTGATGTTGCGTTCTGTTAATGCTAGCCTTTCAAACCTTTTCGAGTCCGGCTTCTGTTTCTGAGTCATTTTTATTTCACCTATGGACCGCTTTGATTCCTATTTTACTCTGATGGACCCTGTTACCCATTAAATGTTTAAAAAATCATATTTTTATAATTAAATGTTATTAGGAATTTTATTAAAAAAAATTAAAATATTTTGTGTATTGTAGAAATATAACAAATTTATTGCAGATAAATTTTAACAACAAAATCTTATATGGAAGCCCAAGGGCCACATGAACAGCAGTTGAGAACGACTGTTTTATTCACCCTTAGGTAATTTTCATCAGAACATTACTTTCTGCGAGCCCCTACGTGGTTACATGAACTGCTAGAAATAAGTAAAATCCACTTCAAATTATTTACTGCCATCTTACAATAAGGACAGAACACCTTAGATAATCTAGACCTGTGCATCTGTAAAAAGACAAGACGATCATGCTGGAATATCTTCTAATAGTTTTGACTTCGAGCTAAACAGCTACAATGAAACTCACTATTTATTCATTATTAAAGTGTATTGTTACAGTTGTGAAGGTTAAGATAATTTTTCTTTCATGATCTTTGGTCTAAATCTACCAAGCTTCTTTCTGAGCTACTGTTCATTTGTATGCATGTTTAAACACATGCATGCATATATATATATATATATATATATATATATATATATATATATATATACACATACATACATACATACATATATATTCATACATACATATATTTCTATAAATATATACATACATACATAATTAAGCACAGTTTCCTCTTCTGCACTGTATGTTTAGAGAAAAAGAAACTTAAGATCTCTTCGCTCCATCCAACTCTCTCGCTTTCATGCTAATTTATTATTGTCATTTATTCTTCCATTTATCTAATTTGGCTGACTGAAAAACTCTTGGTTATAGCTCTAGTTTAGAATTCAAATGACCAATTCTATCTCATTCTTTTCTACTCTAGGCACAATGCTCGAAATTTTGGGGGAGGGTGCCAGTCGATTAGATCGACCCCAGTATGCAACTGGTACTTAATTTATCGATCCCGAAAGGATGAAAGGCAAAGTTGACCTTGGCGGGATTTGAACTCAGAACGTAAAGGCAGACGAAATACTGCTAAGCATTTCGTTTGTTTAATAAAAATTCCTCCTCATAATGATTTTGCTTTCATTTTGTGCTATAATGCAGAAAATGTCAGCTTCCAAATCTTGTTTTCGGATTAAGTAAAATTGATTAAATTTTCTATCCCAGTGCAATGTAAAGAAAGAA
The DNA here is from genome assembly GCF_046866305.1 of Octopus bimaculoides. Classification (NCBI taxonomy): domain Eukaryota; kingdom Metazoa; phylum Mollusca; class Cephalopoda; order Octopoda; family Octopodidae; genus Octopus; species Octopus bimaculoides. Next base: position 39,940,788 of record NC_142943.1, on the reverse strand, counting down.
CTCCTGAATGATTTTATATTCTTGCATCTTCTAGTTTGAGTTGTGTGTTATTTTTCAATTTTATATTAAGAATGAAACAGTTTTAGCTATGGAACACAATGAAAGACATTATCTATAATTTTATTGCTTCAGTATGTTGGTTAAGTTTTAATAAAGCTTAATGCGTTGGGTTTTGAAAACAAATATAAAAACACTTTACCTTTCACTTGTTAGTTTTACATCTGTTGTTGGACATATTGTAAGTTTTGACTGAGCATATGACAGTTAATTCACTAAAGCACATGTGTTAACTGATAGGTAAAAATTAAAGAACAAAGTATTAAAATTCACTGTTCCCTTCAATAAACACATTCTCTCTCTCCTGCTCTATCTCTGTCTGTTGCCTTGTCTCTCACATTGTCTGTCTCTTCCTGTCTCCTCCTCTTGATATCAACCACCTTCATTATGCCACCACATTTTCCTCAACACTCTTTGCACACTTAGGGAACCCACTATCGATTTTTATTGAATTCCAATTAACCTATAATTGAACAGGATGTTAGTTTAATATGTATGCACAGTTTCATGGAAATTGGTTCACTGGTATAGGCAGCAAGATGGTAACAGACAGAAATTGCCATTTATATATATGTTTATATACCGTAAATCCTCGAGTATAGTCCGCCCTTGAGTATAATACGCAGGGGATTTTTAGGGGGCTGTACCTCTGAAAAACCTAAACCTCGTGTATAATACGCACCCCTTCTCTAACTTGAGTCAAGGAGGTCTATATAACGTCCTAGGTTTGTAAACATATATACGGTAACGTCCTTTATTATTATTGTATAGATAACATAATGCAAACATGTAGCTTTTTTTGTGCACTTTCTTTGCAGAAAATAAAGAAATAACAGTGAAAAATAAATATTAAGTAAATTGTCTTTACATATTTATCACTATCAGTTACAAGCCCGACATCACAAAATGCGTCTGAATAAACATTGCCGGACAAAAATAGAGACTCGGACATTACTTAGAAAATATTTTTCATTTTTAACCTTGTATACAGTACGCACTAGGGATTTTGACCTTTAAATTTTGGGGGAAAAATGCGGATTATACTCGAGTATTTACGGTATGTATATGTATGTGTATGTATATATGTATTTTGTCCTAAGTTCTATATACTCTAGGAATGTTTTAAATCCCTTTTCGGGTTACTTTATTTGAATTCTTACTATCCGCTAATTAATTTCAAGTTATTACATAACTGACTTCATAATTTGGGTATTCATAACTTATTGGGAATTCCTAAAAACATGATCCTGTGTAAGACAGTTCCGTATTCTCAATAAATGCACAAAAACCGCTTTAAGGGCTACATACTTTGTATTGTTGTTATTGGATTAGAGAAACAATTATAAGAATGGAACCAAGAGATAAGCACCCGCTTTCCCGGGAATTACTGAGTACGTCAGCTAGTATATATATATATATATATATATATATATATATATATATATATATATATATATATATATATATATACATACATGCACATATAAATACACACACACACACACACATATATATACACATATACATACATATATATGTATACATATATACATTATATATATACATATATATGTACATCAATTTCAAAAAAGGATAAAACTCTTTTACAAGAATTTTATCAAGAAGCTAGTGTGTAAAAAAAAATTCATTAGGGAAATATCTATTCCCAAGAATATAATTGTTCGTATATATATATATATATGTATATATATATATATATACGTATATATGCATATACGTTTTCGCCATGATAGATCGTTAGCCACTACACATTCTTTATTTTCTCTCCTTGCTTCTTTCTATGGAAGAGCGTAGGCTCGAAATGTTAAACACTTTTTCACTTCCTGAGCGTTAAACTAATAGATCTGTTTGTTGTTTACACCACCTGTCTTCGTCTTTTTTTTTTTTTTGTGAATTCTCCTGCTACATACACACACAGGCATACCTCACCCTCTGTCTTTAATTGGTTCCAGGAGACACAACTTAAATCAAAGTCATTTGTCTCTAGGCTAGGGTAGGCTGAATTTACTTGTCTTATGCTAAACCGATAATAACTATTCCTAGTTCTGTACTTTATGAATATTTTTTCAATAGTATATGGTTAATAAAAACCTATTTAAAGCTTTCAAATAAATAATTTTTATTTTTTAATATAGTACAGTCAAAAAAAGAAGTCATCTAAATTTCCGAATAAGCACCAACTACACTCTCGGAGTGGTTGGCATTAGGAAGGGCATCCAGCTGTAGAAACTCTGCCAAATCAGATTGGTGCCTGGTGTAGCCATCTGGTTCACCAATCCTCAGTCAAATCGTCCAACCCATGCTAGCATGGAAAGCGGACGTTAAACGATGATGATGATGAATTTGATGTTTACCATACATTGCAGGCGCTTTATGTATGAATGCAGTTTGCAATAAGACATGGTAAAATAAAGACTTTTTGAAGCTTAAAAAAGCAAATTCAGTAATTATTATTATTTTGCAATAGTAATAAAAAAAACTAAATTATTTTAAATTTACCAATACCTATGTAGAATTTGGTGTTTTACATTGCGGATGTAGATGGCTGTGGATCTTCAGCATCAACAGCTGATGCTAGCTATTCTTGTTGTTCAATGCGCTTAAAAAACCAGTTGAGAATTCCTTAAATTGTCTCCTTCTTTTCATCAAGGATTACATTATAAGGAGCAAAAGCGTTGTGACAAGCCCCTATAATCTTGGAAAAGCGTTGAGCATTTGGATTCACATCCTTGCACATAGAAAGACCTTTTTAGATATATGCAAATGCTTGCTGCATTTTTTTAATGGTGAAATGATGTGGCTCGGGTTTGACTTCCTCTTCTTTATTTTGCCAAGGGTTGGCCTTATTTATCTCATTTCTGGTCCTTTCTGTGCTATTCCAAGATTTACTCCTGTACAGCAGGCAGATCCCCTTAGCATCACTCTCTATGATGGCTTTGTATTTAGTCCTGGCTCCTTTCTACACTCTAATCCCACCCGTTGGATTGTAGCCAGAGAACTGCATGCAGTGGATGAAGTGTTGTATCTGTCTTTCTGATTCCATTGGGAAGAGAGAGAAAAAAAAACATAAATAATACAGATACATACAGGGTAATGCATACAAAGTAGACATATATGCGTGTACCTGTGATGCACATAAGAAACAGAGACAGATAAATAAAAATAATAAATATATAAATAAATATATTTGTCACATACCTGTGATAAATATAAGAAATGGTGATAGATAAAATATATAAATAAATCTATATAAAGGGCATGGATACAAAGAATATATGAAGCGAAGCCACACAAACACACAAGAAATTTCATGGACAGCCACAACAATGTCAACAACATGAATAACAATGACAGCAGCAGCGGCAGTGACAATGATGGCAACCCTGTGGGCGAACATGGAGAGATACAGGAACTGGACCAAATGTTGGGGTCTTAAGGCAGCAGTAGCACAATGAGGGTGAGAAGATGGGGTTGAGGGGAAGGCCATACTGCTGCTAAGAACAATGACACACACACACAAACACACACACACACATACACATGCACACACACAAACACGAACGCAAATGCATGCGCACATAAGGATACACATCTTAGAAGAACAGAATGGAGTAAGTGGAGCAAGAGTACGGACAGTGGACATGAGTTTCAAAAAAATAGCAGTAATAAACGAGTGAAGAGCAAATATATAGTGCGTGTGTTTATTTGGCGAAAACAAAAAAAGAATGACCAGGAGTGGCTGTGTGGTAAGTAACTTGCTTACCAACCACATGGTTCCGGGTTCAGTCCCACTGCGTGGCACCTCAGGCAAATGTCTTCTACTATAGCCTCGGGCCGACTAAAGCCTTGTGAGTGGATTTGGTAGACGAAAACTGAAAGAAGCCCGTCATATATATGTATATATATATATGTATGTGTGTGTATATGTTTGTGTGTCTGTGTTTGTCCCCCCAACATCGCTTGACAACTGATGCTGGTGTGTTTACGTCCCTGTAACTTAGCGGTTCGGCAAAAGAGACCGCTAGAATAAGTACTAGGCTTCCAACGAATAAGTCCTGGGGTCGATTTGCTCGACTAAAGGCGGTGCTCCAGCATGGCCGCAGTCAAATGACTGAAACAGGTAAAAGAGTATCCTGAAATACAACAATATATATATATATATATATATATATATATATATATATATATATATATATATATATATGTATGACTGTGGCCTGCGTAATGTATGATTAACTAAATTTGTGAATAAATAATCAATGCATTTAACAGAGTAATCTGAATGCTAAAGTGTTAAATTAGAACTAGTAAAGAGGCATGTAATAAATTTCTTTCTGTGTGTTCCAAAATGAATATTTGCTAAAGTTTAGTGTGAATATTTTGTCTCATTAAGAAACCCCAATCAGGTATTTCATTAATTTTATGTACAATTTTCATTATATTGGCAGGTTGTAACTCTTTGGTACCGAGCACCTGAAATATTACTTGGTAGTCGGTTTTATTCCACACCAGTTGATGTTTGGAGTCTAGGCTGTATATTTGTGGAAATGGTAAGTTGACTAGTTAATGACGAATCCAGTCTGGTTTATGCAGTTTTGTTGTGTGTTTTATAACATTGCTTATCTCCTCTGTTTTTCTCTCCGTGATTTTTCTTCCTTTTTCCATCTAAATATTCCCATTCAAGTGTCAACTACTTCAAACACAGTCGATTAACCATCTTGTTTTCGTTAGCTTGAAATATGGTGAAATACATTGACCAGAAAACCCTGGATAGCTGTATTTCACGAGACCAGTGATTTTTATTATAATATCTTTACTCCCTTTGCTGATTGAGTGGTATGCTCCTCATTGCAGCCTTACCACACAGTATATATATATATGTATATATATATATATATACACACACACACACACACACACACACACACACACACACAAGTACATAACATATGCAACGTATTTGTGTAATGTTTTATAACGTTGGTTATATACATATGTATTTTTTTAAATGTTTTGCAATTTTTCTTAGATAACAAGAATGGCATTGTTTCCTGGAGATTCTGAGATTGATCAACTATTCCGAATATTCCGAACATTAGGTGAGTTCCTCCTCTACTTTTTTGTTGATTGTTGTTGATTCTCCCTCAAGTTAATTTGTATGTATGTATATATGTTTATAAATATGTATGAATATCTATAATCATCATCATCATACATCCACTGTCCATGCTGGCATGGGTTTGATGGGGACTGGCACACTGGAAGGCTGCACCAGGCTCCAGTCTGATTTAGCATGGTTTTCTACGACTGGATGCCCTTCCTAACAGCTACCATACCAAGAGTGTAATGAGTGCTTTTATGTGCCACTGGCATGGGTGCCATTTGCGTGACAACGGTATCAGTCACAACTGCAATTTTGCTTGGCTTGATAGGTCTTTTTCTCATGTACAATATGCCAAAGGACTTGGTCATTGCCTCTGTGAGGCTCAACACTCGAAGGGAACCCAGCCACTTTACGTCCATGAGGCCCAATGCTTGAAAGGAACTCAGCCACTTTGTCTCTGTGCGGCTCAACACTCGAAAGGAACTTGGCCACTTCGACTCCGTGAAGCCCAATGTTCAAAAGTTATTCTTTATGTGGTACCAGCATCAGTCTTGACTACTATTTCATTTGGCTTGACTGGTCCTCTCAAGCACAGCACATTGCCAAAGGTCTCGGTCACTAGTCATTGCCTCTGTGAGGCTCAAAGTTTGATGATACTTTCACCACCTCATCCCATGTCTTCCTGGGTCTACCTCTACCACAGGTTCTCTCCACATTTAAAGATTGGCACTTCCATGCTAGCATAGGTTGGACAATTTGACTGAGGACTGGTGAAACCGGATGGCAACACCAGGCTCCAATCCAATTTGGCAGAGTTTCTACAGCTGGATGCCCTTCCTAACACCAACCACTCCGAGAGTGTAGTGGGTGCTTTTACGTGCCACCGGCACGAAGGCCAGTCAGGCGGTACTGGTAACGGCCACGCTCAAAATGGTGTATTTTACATGCCACCTGCACAGGAGCCAGTTCGGCGGCACTGGCAACGATCTCGCTCGAATGTCTACATGTGCTAGGAAGGTGATGCTGGGCACAGGTGCCATTGACGGTTTCGCTTTCGCTTGCCCCAATAGGTCTTCGCAAGCCGATGTATGTATATGTGTATATATGTATATGTATGTATATATATGTGTGAATGTATATATATGTGTATATATTGTATATATGTGTGTGTATATATATATATATATATATATATATATATATATATATATGTATGTATATGTTTGTATGTGTATATGTTTGTATATATATGTGTGTGTATATATATATGTATATATATATATGTGCGTAGCACCTTGGGCGAGTGTCTTCTATTATAGCCTTGGGCCGACCAAAGCTATGTCAGTGGGTTTGGTTGACAGAAACTGAAAAAAGTCTGTTGTGTTTACATCTCTGTAATTTAGCGGTTTGGCAGAAGATATTGATAGAATAAGCACCAGGCTTACAAAGAATAAGTCCAGGGGTCAATTTCTGCAACTAAAAGGCGGTGCTCCAGCATGGCCACACTGAAATGACTGAAACAAGTAAATGAGTAATATATATATATTACATGGAAAAATGCGATCATGAAAAGTAATATTCTTAAGATTATAAATCTGGAAAAGTACAGGACAAATTATTAAATCTGTGAAAGTATAGGACAAACTATTACTTCAAGTAAAGTTAATAATAAGAAACAGTTTACTTAAACTATTGCAGCAAAGAGTGCCATTCTTCTAATTTATCACCCTTTACAGATGTCATCTTTTAAATTTATTGTACAAAACTGTTCAGCTAATTTGTAAGTTTGTCTAATTAGTCACTTTTTTTTTGTTTTTAAGGTAGTAAATTAGCCAAATTCTACTTAAAATATTTTTTTAATATTCAAATTTTAATTTTAGCTGCAATATTTTATGTAAAAAATTTCTTATTCTTTACTTGAAGTAATAGTTTGTCCTATACTTTTACAAGTATAATAACTTGTCCAGGTTTATAATCTTATGAATAATACTTTCCATGTTTGCATTTTTCATGTAATCCATGATTTTTCCAGGCATTGCTGTTATAATTAATAATGTGTCAGTTAAAAATTTAGGATTTTACCTTATAAAATACTGGGTAGGGGGATACATTGGCTGCTATTTTTAGCATATCAAGCGACCAGGTAGAGGCTCTTTCATTGGTTTGATTGTGTGATGAGATTTTTTTTACACATATGTATAAAATGTATATATATCATCGGCAGAAGTCAGAGAGTAAGTCAAAAGCTGAGAGTTACATGTATTGACACTTATCAAATACAAATTTGTCCATTGTCACTCTGTAACTTGTGATGAAATAACTTCTAAAATACAAAATTTTGTCAAAAATGTTAAGAGTAAACCCTGTTGTATGTGACACATTCTACCAATATCGGAAGTTTGAAAGTGTTTAGTTAAAAAAAAATTAATCAAATAATCTGTATGTCAAAGTCGACCTTGGCGAAGTTCGAACTCAAAAATGTAAAGACAGACGAAATACCGTTAAGCATTTCACCCAGCACGCTAACGTTTCTGTCAGCTCGCTGCCTTAGAAAGTAAACATTCATTTTAGAAATATATTCTTTAATTCTTATAGCTAAAGCGTTACTCCCTTACTTACTGACACGAAGTTTCGTAGCATTTCACCCCCAAAACTTTTCTTCTACTAATTTTTGTTCAATGTGACTAACGGCTCTGAATTCCTCATACATTTTTCTATCATTTAAGCCTAAGTAAAGTATACTTTTATTCTAAAATTAAAAAGTTTATGTTGAAGGCGAATAGGTGCCTTACTGCCCCCCCCCCCAGGTCGCAGATATATTGATGTAACTTTTTTTCTACTGAACCAAATCTCAAGCTATTTATGCCAAAGTGTAGCTGAGGAGGTGTCCTTGAGAACTGAATTAGAGTTGAAGCTTGGAAGCTGCTGCGATTGATGAAATGATGGACTTAAGAATATATTTAACCACTACCGTGGTTGAATTATATATATATATATATATATATATATATATATATAAATGTTTTAATTTCTAAATCTCTCTAAAGGAGAGAAACAGCAGCAGTACTTGGTATTAATATTTATTGCCAAACGAATGATATATGTGTGTGCATATATATATACATACACAAACGTGTGTGTCTGTATGTATGTATGTATGTATATATATATATATATATATATGTATATATATATATATATATATATACATACGTGTATATATATATATGTATATACGTGTATATATATATGTATATTTATATACACACACGTGTGTGTGTGTGTATATATATATATACACACACACACACACACACACACACACACACACACACACACACACACACATATATATATATTTATATATACACACATTATAGCCTCAGGCTGACCAAAACCTTGTAAATGGATTTCATACACGGAAATTGAAAGGAGACTGTTGTATAATTATGTATATTTGTGTTTGTTTGTCTGTGTTTGTACTCCCACCATTGCTTGACAATTAATATTGCTGTGTTTATATTCCCATAACTTAGCGGTTCGGCAAAAGACTAATAGAATAAGTACCAGGCTTACAAAGAATAAATCCTGTGTTCGATTTGTTCAACCAACGGCGGTGCTCCAGCATGGCTACAATTACATGACTGAAACAAGAAAAACAAGAAAAAAACTATTCCATTTTAATCCCAACAAAGCCGAGTATCTCTGCTAGTATATATATATATATATATATATATATATATATATATATATTACAATCAACACATTTTTTGCCAATGAGTTACAAGTTTGTTTATTCTGCTAGCATAAAAACCTGGAGTTCTGGAGCTGATGAAGTCTTCAAACGCACTTTCATCATTGGTTTGGTTTTTAAACTCCTCTCATAGGAAACCAGCAAGGTCCTTCAAAAAGTGGTAGTCTGTAGGAGAAAGGTCTGTGGGGTATAAGCTGGGTGGGGAAGAACTTCATAGCCAAATTCCCTCAACTTCTGGAGCATCATTAGTAAAATGTGTGGTCAAGCGTTGTCATGAAGAATGATTGGCCCTCTTCTGTTGACCAGTCTGGGATGGAGGAGTAGCAGTTTTCCATCCATTTTGGCAATTTCATGGCAATATGTTTCTGCTGTAATGGCTTTTCTGGGTTTGAAGAAGTTCTAGCAGCACACCACCAAACAGTCACCATAACCTTCTTTTTGAAGAGTTCAGGTTTGGGGAGGTTTTAACGTGCTTCATTTTGGTCCAGACACTATGAAGAACATTTTTTATCATTGTACAGTATCCACTTTTCATCACAAGGTACACTACGGTCAAGAAATGATTCGGTCCGGTTACAGAGAAGCGACTAGCAAATTTCATACCTGTGCATTTTCTGATTTTCATTCAAATCGTGTGGTACCCATTTGTTGAACTTTTTTTGATTTTTTTCCAATTGCATGCAAATGTTGCAGATAATTTTCTGGCTACCTTGAAATTCTTTTGTCAGTTCTTGAGTGGTTTTATGTGGATCTTTTTCAATGACTGTCTTTAATTGACCATAATGGATGCCCAAGGCTCCAGGTCTCCATTACCAAATTGTTTAAAGCATTTTTGAGCTGACCACTCACTGGTCATTTCCTCACCAAATGTTTCGTTGATATTATGAGCAGTTTCAGCTGCTTTATGTCCTTTCTTGAAGTTGAGTAGCAAAATTGCTCGAATATCACGCTTTGACATTTCCATTTCAGATGATTGTAACAACTGTGAAAAAAAATATCAATGTTAATTTATTGATTCATTTGGATCAGTCTACGTCTATATTATCAGCAATTGTGAAAAATGTTTTTAAAAAGAATTCAAAACTATGCAAAAATCCGGTACAAATTCTTCATGGTTCAAAACGTTGTTTATTTTTAATTCAAGCTGATATGTCTAAAAATGAGTAAAAATGAACAGAATATATCTAGAAATAGGAATTGCAAATAATTAAAATGAATAATAGGGTATTTAAAAGTTAAAATACAATAAAAGATAATGGTATAGATGAGAAATGAAATAAGTATACAAACAATATGTAACACCACAAATAAAAGAAAGAGAAAGAAGAAATAACGATATTGGTCAGAAAAGTGAAGTAAAAAGCTAAAGACAGAAAAAAAGGGGGAAGAGGGAGAAGAAGAAATAAAGCAAAAATGGAAAGAGACAGAGGAAGGCAAAACTGAGAGAAAAATGAAGAGTATATGGGGGAAGGAAGAGGATAGAATAATGTTATGAAGCCTGGTGTAACTAATGTTAGGGTGTTGAAAATACCTGAAAATTAAAGGCAAGTTTGATAGGAACAGACCGGAGAAAAGTAGAAAGAGTAAGATTAATAGTAATAACAGTGAAAGCTTAGGAGAAACATGTACGAACACACAAACACAGAAAGTGAAAGTGAGGAAGCTAAAAAAGGAAATCGATACATTGAAATGCATATACGTCCATGCTTATTAATGCACATAAAATACACACATGTATGAAATCAAATATAGATATATAAACTCATGGGAAATGACATACAAACATATAAACACATGCAAAACAACATGCAAATATACAAATACATTCATGTTAACACATAAAGTATACATACGCATGCATATAAAATATGCATATACACTCATAGAAATAGACAAGACAAGTATGTTAAACATATGCAAAGAAGAAAATGACAAAGAGAGAAAAACAAGTAGTATACAGTGATAAATGAAAGCCAGTTAGAATGAAAATAGATTATAAATAATTAAATTATATACATAGATAAAATTGCCCAATGAAATTGGTGGCCATTGAAAGGTTTACTGGTTTAATTACACTAATTATATAGAAATATAAAAATATAATTTTGTAAAAAACTTAAGTCCGAGCTGTAGCATGCAAAACAAAGTGAATAAGAATACAATAATATAAAATAGAAAAGAATGAATAGAACTTGCAAGACCTTCAGAAATACACAAATGATATTAAGATAATGTTATTAAAAAATTCTGTCTGGACAAGAGCTTAAGATATACATATGGTATTGCTGTGTGGTAAGAAGCTTGCTTCCCAACCACATGGTTCTGGGTTCAGTCCCACTGCATGGCACCTTGAGTAAGTGCCTTCTATTATAGCCTCCGGGCGACTAAAGCCTTGTGAGTGGATTTGGTAGACAAACTGAAAGAAGCCTATCGTATATACATATATACATATATATGTGTGTGTATGCATATATTTGTGAGTGTGTGTGTGTGTGTGTCTTTTGTGTCTATGTTTGTTCCCTCGCCACTGCTTGACAACCAATGTTGGTGTGTTTATATACCCATAGTGATTTGGCAAAAGAGACCGAAAGAATAAGTACTAGGGTCAATTTCTTTAACTAGAAAACCCTTTAAGGCAGTGCTCCAGTATGACTAGTCAGGTGACTGAAACAAATAAAAGATTACATATAAGTTAGTTAGAAAAAACCATGGACCAAATTCCATATAAAGCAGCAAAAAGTAATTGTTTAAAATAAGTCTTTTTAAAAAAGAAGGGAAGTGTGCAATAAAAATGGAGATTATATGGTGAAGTCCAAATAGGCTATCCATATGGAATCATTTGGCAGCTCATAAGTTACCTAGAAGCCAGTTGGCAGAATCCAAGGGGCTCTTTCTTGTGATTTAATGTATGCTTATCCTGGAAAAGGATAAAGAAACTTTTCACTGACATAATGGACCTCTCATTGAGTTCCGATATGAAGTATCCTTCTCAAATATGGACCAATAAATTTGAAATGGAGGAAGAAACTGCTTCTTTTGAGTGCTGTATAAGTTTGGCCAGGCTCGTTGTTGACTTGTCTTCTGGGTACTTGAAAGGATTTCTGTGCAAATATAGTCTTGTTTTGAAGTTATATACAATACCTTTAATTAAGCCATTTCCATCCAAATGACAGCTACCTGGGTCTTTAAAATTTCATTTAGGGTCAGGTTCTTCTGCAGTACTGTTAGTTTTGTTGAGAATGGTTGCATTATGTTGGTTTATAAAAGAGGTGGAGTTTTTGCAACAAGAATACTAACCTTTAGCGGTCTTCTATTGAAAATTTTATATTTGTGACTGGCTGGAAAGTGTCTAGAGACTAGATTAAAAATTTCTCTATCTACATTGCTTCTAACGGTGATGCTAAAAGTTGAATTGTACCACAAGACCTTTCTAGTCCTAGTTTTTAGGTCCTACTATGATTACGTCTGTTATTAAGACTGTAGATCTTCACATGAGAATCTACTATTTTGCAATGCATTATTGTAATATGGAGAGGCATTGCAAAAGGCTGCCCCATCTGATGACAATCATGAAATGCACTTTCCTATATTGCTTACCATATTTCTAAGATTAACAGGTGGGTGGGTGATTAGATCCTTATTAAAACTATCTGATCCTAAACTTAGGTTAATGTCTAAAAAGTTAACACTCCTGAGGTTTGTGTCAGTTGTGATTTTTAAGCCCATTCTTTGGAAGAATGGAATAAGATTCTTTCTCAGGCCATCTTTAATCAATGAACAATTGCTATCATCTGTAGTCGTAGTATGCACAGATGAGATATTTGGCTTGTGAAAGACTTATGTGACTAAAATCCAAGCCAGGCATTCATCCACATTGTTTGATTGAGATGTCTGGTGTGGAAGGGTTTCATTGGTCTGGGCATGTCACCTGACCTGGCGGGATGATAATGTAACTTCCTTTCAGTGGTGCATCTCTCTTGTCTTTGCAACAGTTTACATTGATGCTAATACACAAGCCATTGAGTATGACTTCTAGTAAGTTGTTTTTGATTTGTTTCCTTTGGTAAGGTCTTGTCTCTAAAAAGGTCATCTTCGGTTTTAATAACTTCACATTGGTCATTTACTCATATTTCCCTTATTTCCTTAATTCCTTTGTTGACTCTCTTTTTCTTCTTCCCTCTGTTCCTATCTTTTAGTCTTCTCATTTTGTCACAGATATCCAATGTTTTGTTTGCGATTGATGGTTTGTATTTTCCCCAGAACATTACTTGCTGCTCTCAGTGTTGTAGTCTCTAAGCCTTCTTTCATTGAGGTGTGATGGCTGTCTGTCTTTGCTATTTTGCTTCGAGGACCTGGACAAGCACTTTGACTCCTTTATTTACAGGTTTTGCACACTGTTCTGTCCTTAGTTAATTTTTTCCCTACTCTTTGCATCGATGTGGCACTTGATCAAGCTGATCTTACATGTGTCTTTAAATTTCAGCTTTGGTTGCCCTCTGGGTCTGCTGCTACCCTGGGCCAAACAAAGACAACACAACACACTGCAGCGCTGCAGCACCTTCCTTGCTTGCAGACTTAGCAGCAGAACTTGTTCATCAAACATTGGAAGGATGAGCCATGAGAGGAGTTGCAGGAGGAAGGCTATGAGTACCTAATGAAGACATTCACTGCTTAGACCGTTTCTCAAGATGTAAAGAGCCATGTAATATAATTGCAGGAGTGGTGCAAATTTTTCACCATGTTTTGCTTGAAAATTCTTGAGAGATAACAATACCTTTATTTTATTAGGTTGAATCTTAACCAGTTAGTTTTGGTTTGTTGATTCCCTTCAAAAACATTCTGAAATTCATCATGACAAAGTCAAGGTCACTAAGCAAATAGGAAATAACACTTATTGACCAAAGACAAAAAGGACAAAATTTGTTACACAGTGTAATAGTTAAAATCTTGTGGAGTAATATGTTCAAGGTATGCCAGGTTCATATATGGGATATTTTGTGCTTACCAAGAGTATTTGACAACATGTTAAAACTAGCAAATTCCAGTGAGACGCTGCCAACTTACAACTGATTTGTCATTGCATCAAGGGCTGATCCACTCTCCTTTGTTCAACCCTCCCCACTTTGGCATTCCAGTCACCCTGTTTAATATGCTTCCTGTCCCTCTTGTGGATGGCATTTGTTGAAGTTGTTCAATGTGTTTGGCCTACTGCAAATCAACACTGGTTGTGAAGCCGTGATAGCACACACATACACCCATATATGACAATCTTCTTTTAGTTTCTGTCTAGCTAGCACTCACAGGACTTTGGTTGGCTCACGGCTATAGCAGAAGACACTTACCCAAGGACTGAACCCAGAACCATGTGGTTGGGAAGTGAGCTTTTTACCACACATCCAAAATACTTTCTAGAACTGTACACAGATAATAAAAGGGACCATCAGCTATTTGTATATAATTTCAACAATAGCAGTGACAAGAGCTCCTGCTCTTTCTGTATTTCTGCTTCAAAGGAGATCAATTATTGATCATGTATCACAGTTTAGTGCTTAGGAAGGGTATCCAGCCATAAAACCACAATGTTTTCAACATCTCACCACATTATTCTATGTCAATATTTGAAAAAAAAAAAAAAAAAAAAAAAAAAAAAGATAGAAGATATTCAGTAGTAAAAGAACTAATGTTTCTGTTTGTGTCTTTATTAAGGTTTTGCTCGTTATATAACGATACAAATATTTTGTCAATTATTTTATTGTTATTCTTGGAATTGGAAGTAAATTTCAATAATATTCAGGAATAAATATCAAAATAAAATTTTGTGTTTTTACTGTTTTAGATGGTAAAAACTTAGCTGAGAAAACATTCACACACATACATACAAAACTATAATATACATATATGTGTGTGTATAAAATATAAATACACATGTATATATATATATATGTGCATACACTGAAATATGTATGTACATATTCTCATATATGCTTATATATAGCTACATGTACACAGCAACTCTCTCTCACCCTCACATACACATTCAACTTGAAGAAGTGAATGTATAAGCATGTGTGTGTATATATAATTATATTGTCTAGATCAGAAAATTGGAAATTTTAGGTTTATTTTTGGTCAATAACTAGAAGCTATTAATATTATTATATATTGTGGTTATAGATTTTTTTTTATTTTTGTGCTATCATCATTTATTATTATTATTGTTATTTTTGTTTTTCCAAGTTTTTCTTTATTTCAAACTAATTGCACTAATAAGAGACAAGGAATATCTTTCTTGGCAATGGTTCACATTCCCAATAGCAGCCACACACACACACACACACACACACACACACACACACACACTACAGAGATGTATACACAAACATAACATACACATGGGCTCATATTGACATACACACATACACACACACACACACACACACACACACAAACGTGTATGTATAACTATGTACATGTGAACGTACACCTATATTCACATAATTGCATGCATAAATAATGCATAAATACAAATGCACGTGCATGTGTACATACATACATATGTATATGTGTGTGTGTGTGTATATATATATATATATACATAATATGCACACACATACACACATGAACATAATGACTCACAAATATGTATATACAGAAACAGACCGACATACACATGGAGTTCCTAACACATGTACACACACACACACAGGCACACACGCATTTGCAGTTGTCCCTGTGGCTGTTACTGATTCTTTCTCCAAATGAAGATTCTTGGTTGACAAATTAGTTGCTGTCTTCTGTTGTTTGTCTTTGATGAAAACACGACAGTTTGGTGGACATATTCTTTCCCATGGAACTGTTTGCTATATTTATTTTGTTTATAACAAAGCAGCAGCATCATCAACATCAACCAGGCTTAGACCCTCAAACCTCCCCCTTCTCTTCCTCCACTTGTGTCCATCATTAAGCTCTCTACTTCATTTCACACACATTATTTCTATATTTCTCCACCCCAGGCTATTCTCAATGTGATCTTCACTTTCAAATCTATAACTTTGATCAATGGTCCTTCTCCCCATGTTCCCCCCCCCCGCCTGTCCCTATCTCCTCCTTCCTCGGCAACATTGCCAAATAAGGATCCTAGTTCCTCCCCACTTTCTCCCCATGGAGCGTCAGACAAGAAAAATTAGGATTGGAGAATGGATATTTAAAGGATATCTGTTCACCTTAATGTTTTCCTTTTTTTTTTCTCCCTTTCTCTCTACAACAATGTAGGGACAACACTTGGCCATCTTCAAGTAGTAGCAGTAGTAGGTTAAGTTTTTCCTTTCAGTTGTGTTTTAAACCCAGGTTTCAAGGGTGTTCAGGACAGATATTTTGACTGTTGTAGCAGTTGGAAACAGATTTCAATATCATCATCATCACCACCACCACCACCACCATCATTATAAGTGCTGTGACCACCACTGCCTGTGTTAATATCTCTATGTATCTCACTTGCTAACTCTAGACAAGTGGTTTTCAGCCGGGATTCATATGATCCCGGGGGGGGGGGGGGGGGGGTCTATGTAAGACTTTTGGGGGGGTCCACACATGCAAAATACTAAATTGGAGATCCACAGTAGCATTTTAAGAGTCTGTGAAAAAAAATGTTACTTTGGATTATTTATTGCAAGAAACAGCTCGGTTTCTTTCTCTAACATTTTACATAGTTCACCCTACATAAGTTAATGTGTGAGAAACAAAATAAGAATCTTCAAGGCTCCAGGTCTCCACTACCAAATTGTTTAAAGCATTTTTGAGCTGACCACTCACTGGTCATTTCCTCACCAAATGTTTCGTTGATATTATGAGCAGTTTCAGCTGCTTTATGTCCTTTTTTGAAGTTGAGTAGCAAAATAGCTCGAATATCGCGCTTTGACATTTCCATTTCAGATGATTGTAACAACTGTGAAAAAAAATATCAATGTTAATTTATTGATTCATTTGGATCAGTCTACGTCTATATTATCAGCAATTGTGAAAAATGTTTTTAAAAAGAGTTCAAAACATCAAATGACCAGATTACTATTTTATTCCACCAGAATAGAAAAGTAATCAAAGGGGTCCATAGGCTAAAAAATGGTTGAAAATCACTGCCCTAGACCAATGATAGCTAACTTGCAGCTTGCAGGACTTTCTGAATGGCACACCTAATGAAAATTTACTTTCACTTTTTTAGTAGTGCAGCCTGCTTGATGGCGAGCCATGTCTCATGTGACCCACTTCTCAAAGTCTGCTCATGCCTGCACAAGACAAATGTATTTTTGTCGTCCTTGAGATGCTTTTGACCTGGTGTATATTACTTACAAGCCAATATGAGCAGCTACTTTGTGTACCATGCTGTTGCCTATTGTTTTAGATGTCTCTGTAGTTTCAAGCAGACATAGTTGTACCCTCAGCTTTCCCCACCATTGATCTAGTGAAACCTCCAGTGTGACAATTAGAGGGAGAGCATTATTAATATTAAGGCTGGTCCTCATTTTCAGCTGAGTGGACTGGAGCAGCATGAAAATGATGGGCCTTGCTTGACTGCAGTCTGCCATCCAATCCACAAATCGAATGTATGACCTTATGATCATGCCCCACCCCAACACCCCTAATGGCTAGGACACCATATCTTCATACATACGTAATATATTTATTCACACACTGACACACATTGCTATGAGCAATGTACTGGTCAAGCTAATTAAAGTATAATAAAACAAAAGATAGACAAGCAATACATACCTATATATTTATATTAATGCTTAGCAGAAGCAACAGAGTGGCTCAAGGCCCAAGAGCTAAATATTAATAAAAATATACATATACTCATATTTCTTGTTTGCAATCACCACCTCAATGGGAGTCTTCTATAAGAACAGATGATACTGCTATTTTAACTCCAGGAGGACGCCTTCTCCATCTGGTTATTCAGTGTGTTAGTTTGCTATTAGTGCCGCATAAAGTGGCTGGCATTAGGAAAGGCATCTGGCTGTAGAGATTATGCCAGAATAGACAAATACCGTACCAGTTTTCAGTCAAACCGTTCAACTCATGCCTGCATGGAAAGTGGATGTTAAATGACGATGATGATGATGATATACATACATAATATCTTTATGCATATGTTTTCTGTTATTTGGTCTGTGTTCATACTCCACTCTTAACAGCTAGACTTTTCTTCATCTGTTCTTTCTTTCCAATATACCTGTTTGATAAAATAATGTCTATATTTGTTAAGAATGTGTTAGGTAAACACTGTATGTACACTGAATGTGAGGACTATATTATCGACCTGAGTGAATTCAACATCAATTACCTTTTATATTCTACTTGCCATTCTCACCTTTTTTTCAGGTACACCAGATGAGAATACTTGGCGTGGAGTATCCAGTTTGCCAGATTACAAATCTTCTTTTCCACGTTGGCCAATCCAGAACATGGATCACCTAATACCAAGGCTGGAGAATGATGGAATTGACTTGCTCAATGTAAGAATTTCGACATCTTCTCAAGCCACTCTATCTCTATGCCCATTGTACTTCGACTGTTATTTAATGAAACAGGTCCTTCATTTACTGTCTTCGAAATCATTTCGGTGTCACCCCAGTCTACTCTGTAATTGTGAATTAATTTGTAAGTTTAGATTTGAATGGAAATGATATTAACACCAAACATTTCCAGAGAGAATGCTTTTTTTCTGTTGAGAATTTGGACAAAGAAGTGCAGCATCAATATCTGTCCAATTTGAATATAAAACAGGCAGAATATGTGAACTCGATATGGCTTGTTTAAATGCTAAAGGGTTAAACATACCCATAAAGTACTGAAGGATGACCTCAGGACACTGAACCTTTTGGAGGAGATGATAAAGGACCAAATTATCTGGCACCTTACTGTACACAAGAAGTCCTACAGAAATTTTAAGGCAACTCCCCCTGCAAGAGTCTTAAGCCAGAGCCACATAAGCACTCATGCCAATGCCATATTAACAGCACCCGGTACATATTGTAAAGTGGTTGGTGTTAGGAAGGGATTCCCACTGTATAAACCAAGCCAAACCAGACTGGAACCTGGTGCAGCTCCCCTGCTGGCCAGCTCTGGTCAAACGTCCAACCCATGCTAGTGTAGAAAATGGACATTAAAGGAGGAGAATAATGATGAGCCAACTGGTGGTGTTAAATTAGGGTATAGATTAAGTCTACAATCCAACAACAGGGGACACTAATCCCTCATGAAGGGACCATGCAGTTTCTGTCCATTAAATTTGGCTTTTTTTTATAAGGCTTGATTAACCAAAGACTAGTAGAAGACATGCACTCACCAATCCCTGAAGCCAGTTGTTTGTAAACTTCTTAATGAAATAGCCATGCCTACATCAGAATTGCTTTGTTAAAAATTAGTTATGTAATTACTGTTTTAGTGTTCATTAGATGTTCATTTAAGTTAGAGATTCTGATCATCACTAAATATGGTGTTGAACAAAGATATAAATGATAAAATTCACACATAACCACCACAGTCTCTCTCATTCTTTCCATCTCTCTCTTTCTCTCTGTCCCTCTTTCTTTCCTCCAACTGGGATATCTATGTATCTCTTCTACAGCACCTTTCTCTATCCTATTATTCTTTTAACCTCTCATCATTTGGCACAAAGCCACCCCTTTAATACTACTTCCCCTAGTTGAGGGGACTTTGTTTTGCAAATGCTTGGTGACCCCATCGCTGATGTCTTATGACAATCAACAGATTAATAACTGATGTTGAGATGTTTTAATATTGTTAATTATCATCAAGGCAGCAAGCTGGTAGAATGGTTAGCATTCTGTGCGAACTGCTTAGCAGTATATCGCCCATCTTTACATTCAGAGTTCAAATTCTGCTGAGGTCTTCTTTGTCTTTCATCCTTTTGGGATCGATAAAATAAATCCCAGTTCAGCACTGGGGTTGATGTAATCAATTAACTCCTCCTCCGAAATTGCTGACTTTGTGCCAAAATTTGAAACCAGTCTTATTCTAAGGATTTGTTAATGTTTGTGTGTGTGTGCTGGCGTGAGACCACTGTTGCTGCCTTCTACTCTGTAGTGCTCCTTTCACAAATGTTCTGATTTCTCTTGTAGAATATGTTGCGTTATGAACCTAAGAACCGCATCACGGCCAGACTGGCACTTCTTCACCCCTACTTCAATGATGTGCGGAAACATAAACCTGTGATTGTCTGAGAAGAACTTCAGAAGGAATTATTTTTTGTTGAATTTTCATTCTTCAAATTATTTCTTTTTTTTTTGTGTATTTATTTTCTCTCTCTCTCTCTTTCTCTCTCTCTCTCTCTCTCTCTCTGCTTTATGTCCTTTAAAATATCAGGAACTTTTCTTGTTTTTAAAATAGTTCAATGTTGAATGGTAGGAAAGTCAACTTGTAATAATTCTTTTTCCATTTGTGGATTGAAGTGTTGGGAGATTGTTCTATTTTCCAAAATTTGGGACTTTTTTTTTCTTTTAATAAGATAACAATTAACAGTTTCTCTTCTGTTAGTCATTGGGAAGAGTACTTTGGGTTATCTGCAAGTTTGATTTCTTAAAATTATATTCTTTTGCACTATTAACTTCATTTTTACAGTGCCTATGTACAATTTTATTTCTACATTGTTTCAATGCCATAGATCTCTGATCATTATTACTTCAATTCTTATTTCTCAATATAGATACAAACTAGGAACCTTTTCTCTAATCTTACAGTAATTATCTCTTTTGCATATTCTTTCTTTGAATCCCATCTACCAATGCTATATTTATATTTAGGAATAAAACACCCGATAACTGGAGATCAAACTGATTAAAATATGTGGATTTAAATGGAAAGTTAACTGTGTGAAATATAAAGTACTGTCATGCATTTAGTTTCTCTCAATAAGCTTTATTTCTTCATATCTGAAATCTCCTGCTTTCTAAATTTTTATTTGGATCCTATTTTTAGATTGACAGGAGAAAGTGTAAAGGCTTATATTGTTTGAATCTCAACTAGTTTACTTGAATTTTCAACCGTTGTCCTTTGAAAGACAGTTGTAGGCTTCACTATTTCTGTTAACAAACATAAAATGAAATGTTTCAGAATACTGCAGGTTCCTGAAATTCTTGGTCTTAAACTGAAGAGTTACTGTAATAGGTCTTAGGCCAGAACATTTTATAAAATAAAAAGCTAGATTAAGTGATATCAATAAACTAATTATTTTGACCAGTAAATTTGCCTGTAAATTAGGTTGTAAAAAAAAAAGCAACTCTGTTTATCAAATCTTACCTCTCTGAAGTACTTAACTTTTGGAATTTAAAGTTTCTTTACATATTAATAATTTCAACAATGAATTTTCCCAAATATTAATCATTATGATAATGACGATGTTAATGATGAGTATGGTGCTAGAGTAAAATATGCATTTATTAAAAGTCAAATTAATAATATGATGATGATGGTTGAAGGGAACCAATTTAATGTAATGTTTGTTTGTTTAATGTCATGAATGGATGAGCTTTTTATATGCTTCAATATATTTTTTGGTCCATCAGATGTTAACATTGTTGTGCTCACTGAATCAAAATCTCATTCGCTCACATAATATCATTCAGGAAAGGCATGAATATCATAACTTCATGCTTTTTTTCTCTCCTTGTTATAAATTAGAAGCTGTTTACCTCTTAACTGTTGTGGTCAATTTCCTAAAATTCCAACCACTTTGTGGTCCCAGCAGACAAAATGGAAAAAGGGTTGTCCTGGAGGATGGTGAAGGAGATGAGCTTTGAACAGCCATTCTGACTCACAGGCCTCACAGCGATTCAGTGTAGTCATAGATCTTGTAAGAATATGTGAGAGTCTCTCATAGTTTGAGGCTTGGGTTGCATACAAGGTAATGTACCCTTAACCCTGGGGCACTCAAATTATTCTGTCAAATGTAGGATAGGTGTGAGAGGCTGGATCTAGCCAGTTTTAACATAAAATATTTGAGCCAGATACAGCTGATTTAAATGCTAAAGGGTTAACATAATATTTATTAAGTAACTAAAAGAGAGTTTTCAGGCGCAGGAGTGGCTGTGTGGTAAGTAGCTTGCTTACCAACCACATGGTTCTGGGTTCAGTCCCACTGCGTGGCACATTGGGCAAGTGTCTTCTACTATAGCCTCGGGCCAACCAAAGCCTTGTGAGTGGATTTGGTAGACGGAAACTGAAAGAAGACTATCGTATATATGTATATATGTATGTGTGTGTATATGTTTGTGTGTCTGTGTTTGTCCCCCCCCCCCCCCAACTTCGCTTGACAACCAATGCTGGTGTGTTTACGTCCCCGTAACCTAGCGGTTCGGCAAAAGAGACCGATAGGATAAGTACTAGGCTTACAAAGAATAAGTCCTGGGGTCGATTTGCTCGACTAAAGGCGGTGCTCCAGCATGGCCGCAGTCAAAGGACTGAAACAAATAAAAGAGTAAAAGAGTGTTATATCAGTTGTCAGTTGTGCAATTTAATGCACATTTTCATTACATTCATCAAAGACTTTCTGTACAACCTTAATTTTCTATTGTCTCTTTCCTCCCCAGCAATACTTTTTGTCACCATAACATTCTCAAATTTCAAAAGAAGAAACTTACAAAAAGAAAGTTTTTGTCATATTTATTGTTTGTGATGTTTGTTAAGTTTTTCTAAAAAAATTTTTTAACCTCAACATTTCATGGATTTTACAGTCAAATTTTTTTTTCTTTTTGAGATTGAATGTGATTCAAGAGATACTTGTGTATCTTGAGTTCCTATTATGAAATAGGTACCCACATCACTCTGTCTTTGGGTTAAAAGAGGGGAAAAAAGGGAAAAGAAGAATTAGATCTTTGAAGAAAATTAAGGGTGAGAAAACAAGATTCATCGATTGCTTAGGAAACTATTTTCCAGTAATTCTTGGTTTTATTCCAACTGGAACCTGGAATTTCAAAGGAGATTGCAATCAACCCATTCTGTCTTTAAGTTATTCCAATAAGCTTAAGATGGAGTGACTGTAAAGCTAGCTTGTGAACCACTTACTTAATGGAATACCTTATTTTTGCTAAAAGAAAATAAAACAAATGTTTATAAAGTACCCAGGAGAGATAGTGTGTATTTTTAGAACATGTAAATATTTTGAAATTTTTATTTTTTTTTATTTTTATATTTCTATTAAAAAAAATTTACACATATTTTTGTATTTTTTCATGATAAAAAAATTTAACTGAGTAAGAAATTTGAATGAAATGTATGTTGATGTGATTTTAGCTGACAGTTCAATAGTTTTGTCAATAATTTCTCAAGTTTTGTGAGAGTTGATAAGTTTATTGGAAATATTTTACTCAGAAATAAATGATAGTTTATCAAACAACGATTTTCTTTTGTTTTAAATAATTTCAATGACGTCACACTGTAAAACATAGTAAAATCTTTGTTTGTAACAAAGTGGATGGAACTTGTGGAAGAGGGAGACCCATAAAGATATGAAGGCCGATCTGAAGACACTGAGCCTTACAAAAGAGATGATTAAGGACTGAGATGTCTGGTACATTGCTGTACTCAAGAAGACCCATCTGTCCCAGCAGAATTGATACCAGTGCTAATGTTGCATAAAAAGCAACCAGTACACTATGTGGAGTGGTTGGTGTTCGGAAGGGCTTCCAACTGTAGCAACCATATCAGTTCCATTCAACCCATGCCAACATGGAAAATGATAATGAGAATCTAAATAACAACATCAATTATAGCTGTTTCTTACTAAATTCAGTCTTGTGGTTCATCAAATGAAATCAATATACTCTGTGGTTGCAAAGTAACTGGTTTTGTGATTCACTTTCCTCTTTGGCTATTTTTTAAAATTTGTTTCATTTTATCTTCATGCCATTCTTTGTCAAAATAACATCCTTGGTTACAGATTTTCAATGAAACACTGATTTTTTGGAACTGAAAAAAGTTGTATGCATGCAACTAGGGCAGAACAAATACCACAAAGTGTTTTTGCATGAAAGTACAAGTTATTGATTTCTCTGACTGAGGTTTGTGTCATTACAAACACACACACGTGTATATATATATATATATATATATATGAAGGTTTGGAGGTGATGTACAGAAATTATATAGAAAAAAATTAAGGTACTCAGAAATCTGGATGTTTGTACATTTACAGATTTTTATTAATGTCACATATATATATATATATAGGCGTGGGTGTGTGTTAAGAAGCTTACTTCCCAACCATATGGTTCCGGGTTCAGTCCCATTGTGTGGCACGTTGGGCAAGTGTCGTCTACTATAGCCTCGGGCTGACCAAAGCCTTGTAAGTGGGTATGGTTGACGGAAACAGAAAGAAGCCCGTTGTACATATATGTATTTGTGTCTGTGTTTGCCCACCCATCGCTTGGCAACCGGTTTGGTGTGGTCCCCGTAACTTAGCTGCTCGGTAGAAGAGACCGATAGAATAAGTACCCGGCTTACAAAGAATAAGTCCAGGGGTCGATTTCTTCGACTAAAGGCGGTGTCCCAGCATGGCCCCAGTCAAATGACTGAACAAGTAAAATTACATATATATATATATATATAGAGAGAGAGAGAGAAAGAGAGAGCAAATGACTACGGTCAGCTTGGGTGTGAAGTTGGGGTATTTCCAGAGAAGCACTCAACCCGAATACCGGGCTATCAACATTGTCGGGATCCAAGCCATTGTCGGGATACTTCTGGTGTAGAAAATCCAAGTTTCACGATGATTATATTGTCATATAGTTTGGCGAAGAGTAAATAATCTCATGGAAAGAAGACCAAGAAAATTATTTAAGACATCTTTAATTATAAGTTACAAATGTTTCCGTACTATCTCCATTAGCAACGCCAGTTTACGCGAAAATTCTAAAAGACAAATCTCGTAATGTTTGCGGTTTTAGACACTGGAGAGGCACTTCCTCAGACTTGCATCAAAGGTGTGCTATTACATTGTGCGTTTTTTAGACCTTGTTAAGAGAATATTGGGAGGAAATAAAAAAGAAAAAATTAAAGGAGTATATGTGGGGGAGATCAAGAGGGTGGATACGTATAGTGATAGGAGGGAGAGAGAGAGAGGAAAATGAAGGTGCAGTAGGGGCGGGGGGAGCAAGAAAGAAGAATCAAAAGAGGGAGAAGTAGATACAGTGGGCAGTGTTGCGTATAGCAAAACGGTTTATCTAGTATGCTGGTGGCGTGTCAGCCAGTACGGACAGAACCATTGTTGACAGTTATAGAAATCAGTCAATCCATGATGCTAGTTTCAGAATCATTCAATGTGGTTGAATTCATTTTCGTAAGATAAAGTAACTAAGTCGTTACTGTTGGATGAAAATGCCTTGGCGAATATATTTTATTTTCAAACCACTGTTGTCAACTCTCATTCTTCAGGGGTTGATAAAATTGCCAGTGTAGGACTGTAGACTGGTGGGAATGTCAGACATGCCTTGCATTATTTATGACTCTTTATATTCTGTGTTTAAATTCCACTGTAGCCTTATTCCCATTTCACAGATCCACATACATCCTTTTATGCATCTCTACATCCATACAGAGTAACCGTACCACGGGCTACTTTGGCATGCGGGTGTAGATAACCTTTTCATGTGTGTACTCACAGACTCACTGATGTACACTTCATCGCATGCCTCTAAATTGCTATCCCACACCATAACGTATCACTTAAATACATTGCGTATAGACACCCTTCTTAGCAAGAATATCCTACACACAAACACCGGTATTATGAGCTTTCCACAACCCCAGTCTTTTTCCCTCGCCTTTTCTCCTCTTTCCCTTTCCCTCTTTTTACATTTTCTCTCTCTTTCTCCATTTAATCTCATTGGGACCCAGATTGTGTTTCCATTTTCCCTCTCATTCTACCTAACATCTGCCATGTGAATACACTTCTTTTTTGTGTGTTCTCCCTTGCTTCTCAGTTCTGTTTCTGTCCTTTTTTTTTTAACCCTAACCCTAACCCTAACCCGAACCGTCAGATTCTCTCCTCTTTCTTCCTTTGCTGCATTAAGCTTCATTGTACATTTCTTTGTTTATTGTTTTACGCTTTATATTTCTACACTTTTCAGGCACGTGCTTTCGCCTGTGTGACTTTGCATGGCATATTTTGTGTTTCTTCCCTTTTACCTCAAACTTGACTCCTGCTAACTGTATTTTTACCCCCCCCCCCTACACACACAATAGATAGACATGTGAATGGGAATGTAAACTTGATGTATATAATATAGATATTCTGATTACATTTGCACACGCATACACACACGCACATATTTTGTGTGTGTGCGTGTGTGTGTTTAAATCGCCCACATACGCACACGTCACACATTCGTATATTTTCAAAAATATATCAACTAAACAACAACCCACATTAGCCCATCCATACATAGAGATGAAAGCAATATGAAACTATATCTTTACAGTTTTGAGTTTCAATTCCAAATTTGAAGAGATGTTGTGCTTCTTCAATCGTGAATACTCTTCGTTCGTTTGTAGAACGATAGCGACATTATTTGCATCTTTAAAAAGGATGACCGGTGGAATTGAACTAAGAAACAAAAAGTGTGAATGAAATTCTGAAATACATCAAAACAAAAAAATCACAGAAACAAATAATTTGATCAAGGCAGCAAGTATTGTTGTAGCAGAAAATGTGAGTGTTGATGTGAAGAAAAAAAAAGAAATATATATATATATATATATATATATATATATATATATATATATATATATATATATAATGGGAGTGACAAAAGAAAAGATCTTTGGTTGAAAAGAAGAATACAGGCGGGGTTAGATGTGCCCTCGAAGGACATTTATGTGTTAGACCGAAAATAGAAGGGGAAGCTTAAAAGCGAACAAAAATACAGGGCACTGAACAGGAAGTATAATATTGAAAGAAAGGGCCTGAAAGTGGTAATGGAGGAACTGAAACAGCGCCTCGTTGCAAAGAAAGCAAAGATGGTAAGACACGACCTAAGAATGAAAGGTCACCAGCAGAATAGGTTATTCAGAGTAGATCAGAAGAAATTCTACAAAGAAATAAATGGAGAGTGTACAGATGAAAAGTTGATACCAGATAGCATTGAAAGTCAAAGGTTTAGAGTGACATCTGGAGCAAAGACAAGCAGCACAAGAAGGATGCTGAATAGTTGCAAGATCTGAAACAAACAGTAGTCTGTCCAAAACAGGACTTCCAAGATTTTATTGACTCTAGATTGCCAGGCTTCTACCGTTCCATGCTGGACTAGCTACCAC
The DNA here is from genome assembly GCF_046866305.1 of Octopus bimaculoides. Lineage (NCBI taxonomy): Eukaryota > Metazoa > Mollusca > Cephalopoda > Octopoda > Octopodidae > Octopus > Octopus bimaculoides. Next base: position 39,913,519 of record NC_142943.1, on the reverse strand, counting down.
TGAAATGGCAAAAGTGTATTGACAATGTGGGTGCATACTTTGATGAATAAAACTCTTCCTTGTATTTATAAAACATTGGCAAACATTTTTTCTTTTCTACAAATTTCATACTCGACAACTTATTTTATTGACCCCGAAAGGATGAGAAGCAAAGTGGCCCTCAGCGGAATTTAAACTCAGAATGTGAAGACGGACGAAATACCGCCAAGCATTTTGCCAGCCGTGCTAACGATTCTGCCATCTCCCGCCCTCAAAATATTAATAATATTTTTAGCAATTCTTTCACTCAACAATGATGAATGATGATGAAGGTGCACTAATATACGAAGCCCTAACCCTATCCATCATGATTATCCACCTCATAAGGGTACATGAGGTACGTGCATCACCACCATATGTGCGCGACATGGTAACCTCATATCAAGGTAAACAGCGCATGACCTTGCAGGTGAGGCCTATTTAGAATTTTTTTTAGGTCGAGTAGCACATCCCGCTCAAAAGGTCCCTGAATAAGGTTTGTTTAAGGATGATGAATGAAACACCCATGTTTCCAGAGGTGAATTATCTAAACCCCAAAGAATTCCTCTCAACACATGGCTATGTTGCTTCCCCACTACTTCTGCTCATGATCAGAGATGCACATATCATCATCAGCCACCGAGGGACATACTCAACTGGTTAAGATCAAACAACTGACAAGCAAATCTGTGGTATTGAGCAGAATATTTGCTGTAGTCCATCTTTTACACGAAGGCAAAACAACGTACATGATAAAACTTCCAAACATTTAAGATCAAAAGGCATGGAAGCCACTGCCTGGTACTGTACCAGGGTATAATAATAATGATGATAATAATAATGGTGATGATGATGATGATGATGATGATGATGATATCGATGATGATGATGATATCGATGATGATGATGATAATAATCGCGAAACTCAGCTACAATTATTGCTACTACTTCGACCACCACCACCACCACCATCATCATCGTTGACAGGAGGAACATAAAGACGGAGCAGGTCAACAAAGCCATTCAGTGTTGTTAAACGACAATTCTATGGTTTTACTATCGCTGGTCGGATGATACTTCAAGTAAAATATATTTGCTAACCATTGCAAACCTCTCTCCAACACCATTACCCGTGGGTTTCCGCTGTAATTTCATCCTCTTCTACACAACCTTCCAGTCTGTGAAATCGCAAAATGTCAAGAAAACTACGCAATATTTAATAATATTGGAAATTTTTATCGTTTTTCCATCTGCGCAGGCAATGGGTTGTAAAGATATGGTTAGAATTGGCGACAGAATTATAAAATGATGGTCGTCATTACACTGTGTGTGTGTGTGTGTGTGTGTGTGTGCGTGCGTGTGTGTGCGTGCGTGTGTGTGTGCGTGTGTGTGTGTGTTCGTGTGTGCGTGCGTGTGTGTGTGTGCGTGTGTTTGTGTGTGTCTGTGTGTGTCTGTGTGTGCGTGCGCGTGCGTGAATGTGATGACGACAGAGGAGTCGAGAATGAAAAAGGATTTGCTGATGTACTTAAAATTCTAACAGTAACTAGATGTACCCAAGCACCAATGGAACATCTGCCACACCAACCCACAAAAACACATTTTATTTCCTGGAAATTTCCCCTCGGAAATTAAGGAGTTAGGTAAGAAACCTTTCACTGTTACAACTCAAATATCTCATAATGTCCTCCATCATCTTTTTCTTTCTCTTCTTCTCCTCCTCCTCCTCCTCTCACTCTCTTCATCTCCCCCCTCTTCTCTCTTTCAAGCTCATTCTCTTCCCCTGCTCCTTTCCTATCTTCAGCTCTATTTTCCTTTTCTCTTTTTCTCTTCATATTACCTTCTCTTCCTCTTCAAATTTTTCTCTCTCTCTGTCCTCTTTTCTTTATTTTCTGTCCTCTTCCTTTTTTATTCTCTTATTTCCTTCTTTTTTTTATTTCATTTATTTCTCCAAACCTCTTCCTTCTGTCTCTTCCTTCCCTCTTTCTTCTCTCTCATCTTCTCCTCTTTCTACTACCCTTCTCTGTCTCTCTTTTAATTCTTTCTTCTATTGCCCTTAATCTAGAAAGGCAACTCAAACTGTCTTAATAATAATAATAATAATAATAATAATAATAATAATAATAATAATAATACAACTTCAATTCACATTGATATCTGTCTGTCTGTCTGCCTGTCTGCCAACCTACTTACCTATCTATCTATCTATCTATCTATCTATCTATTTTTTTTTTGATCCCTTTTGATCGATCCACCCCCTTTTCCTTCCTACGATCCCTTTTTTCCTACGATCCCTTTTTTCCCCCTCCCAAAAAGAAAAGCTCTACATTGTATTTGTCCCATCTTCGTTGAGCCCTGTGTGGCTAATAAAAGAAATGTATCTATCTATCTATCTATCTATCTATCTATCTATCTATCTATCTATCTATCTATCTATCTATCTATCTCTGACGTGAATGGACTGTAGAAAAATTGGCTCCAAGTAAGTTGGCTTTTTTGTGTCGAAAAACTGTTTATTTGTGGAATATATTTTGTGAAAGAGATCTCTAACACCATCTCCATCAACCCCAGTAAATCTTGTAATAAGAAATTACCCCACTTGGGATAAATTTCCAAAATTAAAAAAATTTTCTTCGGTCTCCTTGCCATATTCTAAACGAAAATGGCTAAACCGAACCAGCATGCCATTGACTTCCCGCCTCTACCGAAGCCAGTCGTTCCACTTGAACGCCCACAGACTCTAGAAGATACAAAGCAGCAAATACATGCACTACTATAAACACTGCCACCACCACTACCGCCATCACCAACACAACCAACACGAACACTCAAGACGATTTTGCCGCAGCTTTAAAGCTGAAGAAAAAAAATCATGTCCTTTTCCAGGGAAGAACTGACTGCCTGCAAGGCAATGTTTAAAAAAGACGCACACACCATGCGACTACAGACACCACAAAACATCACAGAAAAAATCGGGAAGAAACCCCGATTATTTACAAGACACTCAATCTAAAAACAAAACTATACGACACGGCCAATCAAGAAAAAGTAGAAAAATGTTTAAGGCCCATATGGGCCTTTAAAGACTACATCACGAGGGGAAACAAATTTGCCACGATATTGTTGCGACATTGAGGACGAAATCCATATCTTGGAAATCGCTGTCCTGGACCAGCAAAATTGGATTGGTCAAGGAATTGAAATCCTTGTTCGAATCGATCCGATCAATTTCGAAAAAATTCCACATCAAATCAAACTGACAGACGATTCGAGTTTGCCTGTGGCCGTCGAAGGCAGAAAGCCACGTTGCTACGTTTGTGGTAGCAAATCACACCTGAAAATCAGTTGCCTACTAGCACAGAAACAACATAAAAAACAACGACAACAATAAGATCACGAACAACAACAACCACAAGAAAAACCAAAAACCGAGATAAAAACCAGCACTGTTACCCACACCGCCATATGAACAACTAATTAGACAGCTCTACAAACAAATGAAGGAAAATCAGCAATCAAGCCAGCCCAACCAAACAACACCACGACCAGCGCCACCAAGAACAGAAACAACACTATCACCACCACCAACAACAACAACTCCAAAAGAAGATGAGAAAACCAAAGACGTCTGGAGGTTTTTCCTGGGAACGTCTCGACCTTTACTTTTAGTTGGGGATTGGAAAGCTACCTTGGACACGCATCTAGACCACGTGGGCAGAGATAGTAATAGGAGGGGATGTAAATGCTTCAAAGACCTGCTCAGACGTTTCCAACTGTCTCACTGGTTTTGACTGGACCACCTGAATGTGCGAATGTGGACATGGAACAACCACATCGGGTCGTCCAGATCGTATTTAGATGAAGTATTCTGTAGGACAGTGGATAAAGATAGTGTAGGTTGTCCACAATTCCATACAGTCAGCTACACAGATCACAAATTCGTGACTTGTACACTTGCTTTAGATAAGACACATAGACAAGGTCCCGGTTACTGGAAGCTGAACGCGTCGTTCACGGCACGCCAGGCTTACAGGGACCGGATTAGCGCATTAGTTAAGAGAGCATTGACGGGCGCCATCGTCAATTATAGATGGTGGTATGCCCTAAAGAAAGCAATTAAAGCAGAATCGGTTAGGTAAAGTAAGGCCTTAGCATTAGACCGAAATAGAATAGCGGGAGACCTAGTTAAGAAATTAGAAGAGGCACTTAGAATTGGCATCGCGTCCAACGTACTGGCGGCGAGGTTGGCCTTCGACAAACACTTCAACACCAAACACGAAGGATGCGTTGTTAGAGCTAGAATGCGTGCTCTGAAGAATGAAGGAGTTGGAGCCGCCTGAGAGGCCCGAGTGACGGAGGCGCAACGAGGCAACAAAGCCACCCTTAGGTCTCTGACAGATGAGCAGGGGCGCGAATTACTCGAGCCTGAAAGGATGTGTGAGGCCTTTCAACAACACTTTGCCCGACTGTTCGGGACAACTGGTGGGTCAGAACGCAGAGTAGACTTTAGTGTCTACCTGCATAGCCTGTCTGCCTTACGAACTTTATTGTCATATGCCAGACTTGTTTGGAGGCGTCTTGGCAGCTGTCTACTGCAACTGGCAGCAAAACGGGAGTATCCACGTTTCTGTAAAGCGAAGAGCGGTGGCACAATTAAAGAAAGATCCAAACAAAGGGAACGTCATAGATAACTTCAGGCCCATCACTCTGCTCAACGCAGATTTGAAGATTTTGGCCAAGGTGTTAGCCGTGAAGTTGGCGCTTGTCATCGAGAAACTGGTCAACAAGGCGCAAACGTGAGCCGTGCCGGGTAGGAGTATCCACGACAACCTCCATCTAATACACTATATCATAGATAGGGTAGTTAAGGAATACTCAGGAGTACTAGATATATTAAAGGATCCCTTCCAGGGGCCCTATTATCGATTTTTTCAACAATGTGAGTATGTCACGAGGTTTCCAGACACGAGTTCTACTCACGTGTCAAGTTTCATCAAAATCGATAAAACGATGTAGGAGTTAGCTAACAACTCTACAAATACACCCACAGACAGAATTTCGCACATATGTAGTAGATATAGTAGATCATGGTTCAAGTAAATCAGGCACTTAAATGGTAAGGCACCGGGTCAGGTCGAAAACTAAAATAATATGTACACAACAAAAATAGAAGAATACATACTGAAGTACACGATTAACTGTACCCACTGAGTATATCACGAGCATAATCAGGAAACGCACACAGCACTAAACGTACGGTCCATAATATATTTCGGATCTACTCAAGGAGCAGGTTCCGAGTGAGGTGAATAATGTTTAAATGAATAACAATAGACAGGTAATGTATCAATTCCCTACAGCTGTTTCCAACGAATTTTTAATTGATTAATGGAGACATTATACCATTAGAAAAAACCGTTTTTATCAGGTGAGTACATGAATCACAACATTCAAAGACATTCAAAAGCCAACGGCATATGTCACTTCATATTTCTATGACCCTCGCCGGTTATAAAATGAATTTGTTAGTACAGTTTGGTAGAATTATAGGTGAAAACACGATGTCATGCGTGGGTAGCGGGTACCGAAAATTTATAGCAATGATGGCGGTTAGAAGATGGGATAGAAGGGTAATCAGATAGCGAAGCGTCTCGCCCCTACAACTAAGATACAGTTAGTTTCTTTTATCTGTTAATTCTATTCAACAATAGGTTTTGGGGGTAAGTACAAA